>NC_022028.1:2814454-2833075 GCF_000317375.1 Microtus ochrogaster | reverse complement strand
AAAAATTGGCTGGTGCACACATGAATTTTTAATAATTAATGCATGGCATTGGAGACAAGAGGAAATGACAGTTACCTTGGAATCATTTGCCTTACTACTGAGAAGAGATGTATTTATAAATTGAAAGTACCTGTATCTAGTAGACTAGTGAGTAACAGGAGCTAAGCTCAGAGGAGGACACTAGCTTGTGGACCTTCAACTTAGTAATGGTAATAGCCCATCTGTCTTTGGAGGCAGTTTTTAATGGAAGAGAGTGTTTGAATGGAAACTTTTCCTTGAAGGTGTATAAGGTAGAGCCCTTCATTGGGGGAGTTGTGCATCTATTCATGGAAAGGGGACAGAAATCTAGGGGATGAGAGCATTTCAGTTTGTTTTAAATAGGACAGACTCCATGTTTACCGGTCAGTGTGTCTTGTTTCAGGGCCTCAAATCTTGTGAAGACTTTTAGTGTTCCCTAAGTGCCCAGAAGTTCCTTCTCAGCGTCCTTCAGGCACACTCTGCCTGCTCTTGGCCAGTCCTGTTTTACCCACTCAGTTGTGTTGTTGAATAAGGTTTCCTTTATTTCCTGTACCATTCCTTAGCTTGCCCTCTGGTTTTTCTCTTAGACAGACAAACCAATGAAAGGCTGAATATTGTATTGTTTTACCACATGCTACAATCAATGTAGATAAAATAGGTATAACCTCCTGAAATAAAGATCCATGAAAATTCAGAGAGGCTACTATTAAGACATTATAGCAAGCAAAAGACTGTCAATCGTGCTGCGTGTGCTACGTGCTGCACATGTAGTTCTCCTCGACAGTCTGTGGTTCAGCAGAAGTGTTTCAAGAAAACTCTGAAAGATTTGACTACAGAAAAGGAACAGTGGGGGCTGGAGAAACGGCTCAGTGTTAATAGTGTTTGCTGCTCTTCCAGTACCCACATGGTAGGTCACAAGTCTGTAACTCTAGTCCCAAGTGATCCAGTACCCTCTTCTGGTCTCCACAGACATGTAGACATATAGTGCACATACATATATATAGACAAGACACTTATACATACATAAATAAATAAAATTTAAAACTTTAAATGTAACCAAAAGAATAGACTTTGTGGGGTCTGTGGGGATCATGTTGAAGACATCCCATCTGCATGGGTCATGTTGAACATTCTGCAGACAGAACTGTTCTGAGTCTGCAGCTGCCTAGGGAACCTTCCTGAGTTCCTCCAGCATCACCTTTGTGATGAACCCATCATGGCATGGCACATTCAGAGCTGGGTCGACTGTCCAGGGTCATCCTTTAGATCTTAAAACAACAGTTGTTTTTGCATTTCAGTGCTTCCCATTTTCCAGTAACCTAGCAAACCTAAATTGCAGTAAAATTTTCTGATTTTTCTGTCATACTACCTTTCTGGGTTTATTGTTTTGTTTTGTTTTGTTTGTTTGTTGTTTTGTTTTTGTTTTTCAAGGCAGGGTTTCTCTGTGCAGTCCTGCCTGGTCTTTCAGAATCTTTTAATGGTGATGTTAATGACTTGAACACTCCTCTCAGTTGCCTAACAGTTCCCTTACATGCTGACTGTGGCTTTGTCATCCTTCCGTCTACTCATCCATTCATTCAGAAGGCCTTATTGAGCCATCGCCTTTCTGGGAAATGTCAGATAGATGTAACACATGGCAGCTCCGTAGCAAGCTGTGTTCTCTAACCTAAGGAATACCTGGACAGTGGGAAGAGACTCCACAAAACTCTTTCTTCTGGTATCATCTTTCTATTTCTACTGTTATTTTCCCTCTATTCATCCATTCTCTCTCCCTCCCCCCCTCCCCTCTCTTTCTTTCTTTGTTTCTTTCTGTTTCTCCATTTTAGAGGTGGTTGACTTAGGGCCTCTTACAGCATAGACTGGCTTCAAACTTGAACTTGCTGTGTGTCTGAGACTGGCTTGAATTCCACCTGTCAAGTGCTGAGACTGGGAATGTGCCACCACTCTCCTGTTTAAGTAGTGAAGCACAAATTGCTCCCAAATCAGGCTATCCGAATTTTTACTTTCTTTTTTTTAAAACTTTACAGCGATGTGAAAGCAATGTGTATTACATATAGAAACTATACTTCAAATTTAGGTGTTGCTCTTTTTCTGGACTAGCAATCTGCTCTATTAACAACTTGGACAGTGGCAACAAACCACAGCTCCTAGTCTACCACATGATCATGAGAGTGGCAGGCCTATGTACAGATGATGAGATGGCTCCGTAGAGAAGGTGCTTGCCATTCCAGCCTGCTGATCTGAATGAGATTGTGGAAACCTCAGTTACAGGAGAGTCTGACTCCTGAAAGTTGTCCTCTCACTGCCTCATTCACACCGCGGCATGCACGTGCACACACACAATACAATAAACCTGCACACCAGAGAACACCGTGCTCTCAACTGTGTCAGCATGTGCATCTGATACCACACAGCACTCTGATTAATAACCAGGGTTTTCTGTCTGAACTGTCAGCACATTCGTCATCCTTTATTGGGTGGTAGGTTTTGTTTGTTCTTTCATTTTGAATTATATGTCTGGGTGGGGGTGCATGTGGGAGTGGGAGTGCTCTCAGAGGCCAGAAGCTGTTGGGTCCCCTAGGCTAGAGTTAGATAGCTGTGGACCAAACTAAGTCCTCTGCAGGAGCAGTACTTGCTCTTAACTACTTATTCATCTTTCATGGTTTTTGTTTATTTACACATCTGTGTGTGTGTGTGTGTGTGTGTGTGTGTGTGTGTGTGTGTGTACATATGTGTGTACGTGAGGATGCCAGAAGACAGCTGAGGTTGATGTTGGATGTTTTCCTTAGTTATCTTCCACTTAGAGACAGGGTCTCTCACTGGACCAAAGTTCACTAGTCTAGTTAGCCAACTTACCCAAGTAATTTGGGATCCACCTCTGGAGGCCTCCATGCCCATTTTTACATAGGTGTTGGGGATCGGAACTCCATGCTTGTGTCTCCAATATCTTCTCCTTTCCCCTCCTCATGTTCTCTTTTTTAAGACAAACTTATTCTGTAGCCCAGGCCATCTGAGCTGTCCAGGTACTACAGGTGTCAACTACCACACTCAGCTGCAGTTGAACTCTCAAGAAAGTATCTTTGGGCAACATTGTATAAGCTCATTTTAGATTTCATAAGTATGGAGACAAAAGTAGTCAAATTACCTTAGAAAAGATTTCATGGAGAAACTATGGTTGGGGTCAACAAGATTTGCACAGCTTGCGTTGTCCTAATCAGAGTGGTGTAGTGATGGGAGAGGAAGAGTACAGTGGGTCACCCAAGAGACATGCAGACCAAGCTGGCTGGACGTAAACAGCCTAAGTCAGCTAGAAAAGAAACCAGAGGGGATATTTTTATTATATTGTAGCAAAACATCACATGAGGACATTAACTATAAATCTTATGTATGAAAAGACATTTGAAACAAAAAACGTGCCACAGAAAAAGATTTTGATAATACCTCTGTCTGGCAAGTGTTTGTATACAGCTTGTATAAAGAATGTAATTATTTAATGAAAAAAAAGACAACCCAACCGAAAACAATTGCTTGATCTCTTGGACTATGAAATGTTTGTTTCTACTAATATTTAATCTCTAGTACCTACAAAGTAGTTTCATTTTTAGTTCTGGCAAGTTCTTTTGTGAATTTTAGGAATAGTGGTGAGCATGCTTTATCAGCTTATAGAAGACAAAAGAAAACACTGATAAACTAGCACGTTTGTATTGTATTATAGTACTTAGGAGGCTGGCTACATAGGAGACCTTGTCTCAAATACATAAGTAAATAAAGAAATACATTTAAAAATTCAAAATCAGATAGTGAATAATCATATTTTTTAAAAAAATTTTGTTTAGCCGGGCGGTAGTGGCGCACGCCTTTAATCCCAGCACTCCGGAGGCAGAGGCAGGCGGATCTCTGTGAGTTCGAGACCAGCCTGATCTACAGAGCTAGTTCCAGGACAGGCTCCAAAGCCACAGAGAAACCCTGTCTCGAAAAAAACCAAAAAAAAAAAATTTTGTTTATTAATTCCTTTGAGTGTGCCACTTGTATGTATGTCTGTGTGCCTTGTATGTGTGGTGCCTGAGGAAGTCAAAGGAGCTCATCAGACTCCCTGACCTAGAGTTAACAAGCCATTGTGAGCCACTTTGTGTGTGCTGGAAATCAAACCCAGGCCTCTGGAAGAGCAGCAAGCACTCTTACTCTTAATCACTGAGCCATCTCCCCAGTCATGTTTCTTCATTATTATTTTTATTATTAATATTGTTTTATTTTTGAGACTGTAAATTCATGGCTTCTTATTCATTGTTATTACATATATATGCATATGTGTGTTTATGTTGTGTGCATATATGTGTATGAATATATGTATTTCTAAATAGTTAAGTACAATGTGCTCACTTGTATAATGTTACTTGTATACATGTTGTGTATGTTTCAGGATTGACCATTTGGAACTACAACCAGTTGATATGCTCTTCCATAGGGAGACTATTTTTCCTATTCTCATTCCCTAGTTGCTTGTAGTTCTTTGTGTAGAGTTGAGGACTCCTGCCCCCGACACACACACACACACACACACACACACACACACACACACACACACACACACACGTCTACTGTTGTCCTGGTTCAGCTCACATTTAGACAGTCATGTTAGTAAGACTTTATGGGTTTGAGAGGGGGAGTTTATTTTTGTTTTGTTTTGCCTTAGACAAGATCTCCCTGACTGTCCTGGAGCTCACTATGTAGATCGGAGTGGTCTCAAACTCACAGAGAGTTTGCCTCTGCCTCTTAAGTACAGGGACCCAGCATACCCAGTTTTTCAAAGCCAGTTTTGAAATCTGATACACAACTTAGTCATGTACCAGCAGTACAACTTTGGAGAAGGTTCTTTACTTTTTCTAAGCCTACTTATGCTTAAAAAGGGGGTTACAGAACCAGCAAGATGGCTCAGCAGGTATTCTCATGGCACCTGCCACCAAGCCTAAATGACCTAAGTTCCATCTCTGGAACTTACGTGATAGAAGGAGAGAACCAGCTCCTACAAGTTGCCTCTGACCTCCACAGATGCCCTGTGATACATGCTTGCCCCACCACAAACATAAATATAAAATAAATAAAAACGTAATAAAAAATAGATCACACAAAAAGGGATATAGTCCAGTATTTCAGCAGCTTGTCATGGGAAGTAAATGATACTTATCTTAAGTTTTAGAATAGTTTCAGGATATAGTTATTGCTAATTGAGAATAGGTTTAATCATTTATAATGCCATGAATTATATGAATGTAGAAAAGCATCTCTCCCTGACTAAATTTATTTGTGTTCTACATGGAGAATGTGGGTGGAGAGCTATCTAGTCTGAAAACGCAGCTGGCTACAAGCCTCTTACTTACAGCCCTCTCAGGTGGCATTACCCCAGTACAGTCATAACTAGGGTCTGGACCTTAATGCTGGAAGTTCAGAACCTCAATTTTGTGAAAACGTGTGATGACCAGCTTTCTTGGGAACAGATACATGTGGTCATAATCACAGAGTGAAGATTCATTTACAGTGAGGAATAGACTGTTCGGCACACTGATCCTTGAGTGTGGTGGTTATTGCATTCTGTCCCCGAAGGCTAGCTCTATGGAAAATCAATTTTGGCTTTCTGCACAAGGAGTGAGTGCAGAGAGAACCTTAACCTTGCTGGATGGTTTTAGTGACTGATTCCATCAGGCTCTTTTATGCTATCAGCAGGCTCAGTCCTGTAGGAGGAACACTGACCAATTAGTGCAAAGACTCTCTATGCACACACACTGGTGACCACCAGCCTGTGGTTAGGCATAGGCTCATAGTCCTTTACAGTTACATTCTCTCTGGCTATCTAAAGTTGTACCTGGATCACTTTGATCAGTTTGGGGGTTCACAGAACTCTGAAGTCAAAGTCAATTAGATGTCTGACATCTTGTTAATGCTAGACCTCAGTGTTTTGCTATTTTTTTAAAAGATTAATTATTGTATGACCATTACATAACTCTCTTCATTCTCAGGTGTTAACCTAAAGCTGTTATTGTAGAAGCATTTTATGTCATTGCTATGTATAAACATAAAATACTCATGCTGTCTCTGTTGAAGGAGGCTGCTTGTTCATTCCCCGCTACCCAAGATCACGAAATAATCACTCAGAAACTATATTATTTGCAATACTGTTAGGCTAATAGCTTAAGCATATTTCTGGCTAACTCTTATAGCCTAAACTAACCCATTTCTGTTCATCTGTATATCACCATGTGGCTGTGGCATACCGGCAAGGTTCCAGCTGGCGGCTTGCACCTTTCCCCACTGGCGGCTTGCGCCTTTCCCCACTGGCGGCTACATGGCATCTTCTGACTCTGCCTTCTTTCTCCCAGCATTCAGTTTAGTTTTCCCCGCCTAGCTTTGGTCTGCCCTGCTATAGGTCCAAAGCAGTTTCTTTATTAATCAATGGTAATCAGAGCATACAGAGAGGAGTCTCCCTCCCTCCCTCCCTTCTTTCTCCTTCCCCTCTCTGTGTCTGTGTGTGTCTGTGTCTATATACACTAGAGTTTAGAACCTTGGACCTTGTGCTTGCTAGGTAAAGAACAGCTACATCTGCAGTCTCTCTCCCTCCACTTGTCTCTCCTTCCCTTCCCAGGAACTTGCTACCTAGACAAGGCTGCCTCAAGCTCATAGAGATCCATCTGCCTCAGCCTCCCAAGTGCCAGAATTAAAGGTGTGGACTGCCATGCCTGACTTCTTAAATCTTGACTATGTTCAATGGTTTTATGATGGTTAGTCTCAGTTGTCACCTTAATGAGATATCTAAAATAACCTGGGACAGAAGCTTCTGGGCTTGCCTGTGAGGGATTATTCTGATTAGGTTCACTGGGTGCCACTATCCCCTGTGCTGGGATTCTGGACTGTATAAAGGAAAGCAGAGGGAGCACAGTAAATATAAAGATCAATCACTCTGTCTTTCTTACTTGGGATACAATATAAACCATCTGCTTCAACCTCCTGCCACTTGGCCTCCCTGCCATATGATCTCTACCGTGGAACTGTGAGCCAGAACAGGAAAAATATCTGCACAAACAAATCACTTAATTAGTCCTCCCTCTGTCTTTTCATTCAAGCCCACCATGTCTGGGCCTTCCTCTGGGTTAGTATCCCCAGGGATATAAAATAATAGCACTATTTTACTCTGCCAAATTAGGTAGCATGTTTTTAATCTGTAGTTCCTTCAAAGCAATTTAGTTCTTATTTGCTGTAGTAATTTCTTCAAATGATACATGGAGTGAAGATATATAGGTTTGTACAGTTTGTTGATATTATTTGTTTAATTATTATATTATAATAAGCTATTATTTAGCCTATTATTTAGCCAACCATTAACTTAAAGATAATAAGCAGGACCTGTAGACCACTTGTCTAGAATCTGAAGGGCCTGGTTGTGATTCATAGTACCACAGACAAATAAGAAAGGTAAGAATAAGGGTCAGTGAAATAGCTCAGGGGGTGAAAGTATTTACAGTGCAAGCCTGATGACCTGAGTTCAGTTCCTGTAAACCCTAGTGGAAGAAGAAAACCAGCTCCAGAAACTTTCCCAGGTTCTATACATACCATTCATGCACATAATAATAAGGAACTAAAATAAGTAAAATAAAAGTAAGTTAATAGGGATAAAAGGTTCAGACAACATGTGGTTCATACACAAAAAGTTTAATTTTAGAATAATTACCCCTCTTAACTGCTATATTCTGTATTTAACTAGGCATAGCATTGCACTCCTGTATTCTAGATACTCAGGCTGATACAAGAAATAACCTGGAGCCTGGGTTTTGGGGGCTGGACTAAGCAACTAGTCTTAACAAATAATCAGATAAAGTCTCAAACTAATGAATTAGCTTGTTTTTTAAATTTGATTTTTGTTACAAATATGTATTATTGATGTTATTATTTGGTCGGTATCTAGAGGCAACATAGGGATGTGGAAAAAAATGAAATCAACAAGATTCATGTTTTGCATTCTCATATCTTTTACTTGTCATGACCAATGTCGTGAGTCGTGTCAGCACTACAGCTCAGTTCCTCCTTCTATGGGGTCTCAGGCCATGATTCACACGTCTCCCTCTTCCTTCTTTCTGCCTATATTTGCTCATGTAGTAGCCTGTCCCCCAATTCTGCTTTCTGATCCCTGCTGTGGCCAGTGAACCTGCACTAAGTTATTAGCAGCTGATTGGCTTATTTGTTTCCCTAATAGATTATATGTTTCCCTTGGTGCAGACTTTGACACCTTAACTTAATGGTAGAACTGGCTGGCAATGCAGAAGCTGTTTTTGTTGTTGCTGTTGTTTTGTTTTGTTTTGATTTTTTGAAACAGGAGCAGAGGTGCTTGTGGGACTTGAACCACAAGAACGTTGCCTACATGTGTATTGGCCTTTGTGTGAGAGCCAGGCCAGTCCTCACCTCATGCGCCTGCTCACTGTACTGTGTTCACAGTACACAAGGGAGAAGAGGTCATGCACAGTTCATGTCTTTGACACCCTTCTGTGTCTTACTGAAAGAAGACCCTTTTCTATTTCCACCACAGCACATTCTGCAGATTCAGTGTACACCCCACTAAAGGCCGAGCTGAGGCTAACTCAGCCTCTTTAATTCAAATGCACTGAATTTGCTTTTGACATCTTAATTGGACTTTTGCTATCCTTGCTCTGTGTTGCCTTTAAATAATTTTAAAAGACTTTAGAAAAATAAAAAATATTGGATAAAACCTTTCCATTTCTTTTGAAAAGCTCGCTCTAAGTTTAACATGTTCTTTAATTGCTTAACAGCTCATTATGAATGCCTTGTTGAATGATGCTCTCTGGATGAAGTCAGGACCAGCTTCTTGGTTCCTATAGGACTCCAGACTCTGTAGAGGCCCCAGGAGAAAGCCTGCCTCAGAGACCAAGTCTACCATGGACTCGATTGCATCAGTGACTTATAAAGTATAGGGAGTCTGTGAACAGTCTCTTCACTGAGCCTCCCCTCGCTGCTTCTCCTTCCTAAGTGCCTGTCCCTCCCTCTGTCCTTCAGAGTGGTTAGTTGAGTATTGGGGGAAAAAATGCTGACCGCTAAAGTGGACTGTTATTGGAGCTGTCCCATTGGGGGAAAGACAGTCTTCTCAAAAATTCACTTCTATGAACAACTATTGGAACTGGCCCCTGGGAAGAAGAGAAATTACGTTGCTACCTTGGTTGATATGAAATGTCAGATGATTGACACTTCACTGATGGAAGCTCAGTTGTTTTTCCACTCCACTTACTGCTGAAGAGGGCTGTACTTTGTCACTCATCGACAGGGAATTGGAATGAGGAGAGGGCTCTTTTAGAAATAACCTGTTTTTAAAAACAGAATTTCTTAGTGTCATTAGACTGGCTATATTATGTTTCCTAGTGAAAGTATGGTCAACTGTATTGCTCCATGCTTAACATAGGGCACCTGCCTAATGCCTGAATGTTCACTTTTGTTTGCGCGCGCGTGTGTGTGTGTGTGTGTGTGTGTGTGTGTGTGTGTGTGTACTGAGCCAGAGGCATTGGATTCCCTGAAGTTGGAGTTATAGGCAGTTGTAAGCCTTCTGACATGAATTCTGGGATCTGAACTCAGGTCCTCTGTCAAGAGCAGCTAGTGTTCTTAGCCATTGAACTATGCTTCCATCCCATCATGCCTGAATTTTTTTTTAAATATTTATTTATTATGTGTACCATATTCTGTCTGTGTGTATGCCTGCAGGCCAGAAGAGGGCACCAGACCTCATTATAGATGGTTGTGAGCCACCATGTGGCTGCTGGGAATTGAACTCAGGACCTTTGGAAGAGCAGGCAATGCTCTTAACCGCTGAGCCATCTCTCCAGCCCCCATGCCTGAATTTTTAAGACAACTGAACTATCAAGTCTCTCAGTGCCATCTCCTTTTGAAAATCAGTAACAATGTTTTTCCCCTCAAAAGGGAGTCTCTTCTCCATCCCTACCCACACATGAAGACATGTGTTATAGCTCATTTTTTTTCTTTATTCTCTGGCTTTCATTATGTTGGAGGGCACTCATGACATATAATACAATATTTTTCCCTTTGTTTTTTTTTTTCACATACTGTATTTTTAAGTACACACAGAGCCACCCTTTCTCTGCATTTTAAAAATGATTAGTGGATTCCATATGTGTCTGATTTATAACATCTTACTGATGCCTTTATTTAGCTTTTTAGACAGTCTCATGTAGCCAGGCTGGCCCAAACTCACTTTGTAGCCAAGGATGGCCTTTACTCCATGACTCTCCTGCTTCTACCTCTCAATTTCTGGGATTTTATATGCTTATATGCTGCTGGGGACAGGACCCAGGGCTTCATACATGAAGGGCAAGCACTCTGCCAACTGATCCACATCCCAGTCCTGATTTATAGTGGCCCTGGCCTATTTCCTGTTAAAGTGCCTGATTGTTGTCTGTGTCACTTTCCATTTTCTCTTGTAGTGTGCATTTAACATAGTTTTTTATATTTGTCATCTTTACTCTTGAAATCAAATGCTGAAAGTTTGTGGTTCCATTCATGCAAAATTTGGTGGGTTTCTGTTCTGACAGATACGCCTAGGTGTGCTGAGAGTAGACAAGGAGCTCAGGACTAAAGTGTCCCCATGTCTTAGAACAACCCACTGAAGTAACCAGAGGGTTCCTTTAAGATTCTAGTAAGATGAAGTTTTTTAGTTCACAGAAATTATCCTTTTTTTTCCCTCCTACCAGTGGTTCTTAACATATAAATGTGTCTTCTGTGCAGACAGCTGTGTGTGGAAAGTCATCTGCAGCCACGTGGAGAAAGTAGGGAGATTCCCAGTTTCACTGCTTAGGCTACAGCTGGAAAAACAATTGCTGGCATCTTAAGTTTCAAGTTTGAATTAATTTTTTCAAAGAAAATATATTTGAGCCAGGAGTAGTGCCCCATGCCTGTAATCCCACTACTTGGGGGGCTGAAGTAGGAAGATCACTACAAGTTCAAGGCCAGCTCAGTCTACATCAAGAGACCCTTTCTTCAAACAAAATACTTTCGGGAGCTAGCTGCCAGTGTGGCCTCATATTATAGACACCGGGTAGGTTCAATGGGATTTTTAAAAATGTTTTTAGACTTATTTTATGTGTATAGGTCTTTTGCTTACATGTATGTCTTTGCACCATGTGTGTGCAGGGTCTTTGGAGGCCTAAAGAAGATATCAGGTAGGTAGGTCACCAAGAGCTGGAGTTATGACAACTACCATATAAATGATGGGAACAAAACCTTCATCCTCTAGAAAGCTGGTGCTAGTAACCACTGAACCATCTTTCCAGCCCCTCTATCTTATGTTTGAGATAGGATCGCTCACTGAACCTGGGCTCACTGATTCAGCTACCGCAGTTGTCTAGTGACAGCTAGAGTTATGAGCATGCATCACCATGCTTAGCTTTTTCATGGATTATGGGGCTCTGAACTCAGGTCCTCTGTAGTTGGAATTTTCTTTGGTCTGCCAACCTGCTCCCAAATGAAGACATGCAGACTTATTTATTATGAGTGCTCAGCCTTAGCTTGGGCTTATTCCACTAGTTCTTTTAACTCATTTAACTCGTTTCTCTAGTCATCTACGCTTTGCCTTGGGACGTTTTACCTTTCTTCCATTCTGGATGTCCTACTTCCCTGTTTCTTCTATGTCTGGCTAGCTGGCCTCTGGCATCTCCCTGGCATTTCTTTCTTTCTTCTCGAGCCCGTAAGTTCTGCCTATATCTCTACCTCACTGTTGGCCATTCAGCTTTTTATTAGACCAATCAGGTGCCTTAGGCAGGCAAGATAAAACAGCAACACATCTTTACATAGTTAAATATCCACAAACAGTCCTCAAGCTTGCCTAACAAGTATATATTTGTAATACCAGACTCCTGAAGTGGGATGGGAGGTAGGGATGGGGACTCCCTAGAACCTAGCAGGCCAGATAACCTGGCATACATAATGATGGACAGCAAAGAGATTTTGACTCAAACAAGGGTGAAGTCTGACATCTAAAGCTGTCCCCTGACTTTCACACATGTTCTGTGGCACACATGTGTTGAACTCACATGAACATGCACACATTCATTTACATAGCTGCATATCATATATATATACCATATACTGCTCCCCCAGGAGGAAAAACTGGACCAGTGGGATGTCTTAACAGGTAAAGTTAGTTGCCATGCAAACTTGACCATACGGGTCCTGTTCCTAGAACCCATAGTAGAAGAAGAGAACCATTTCCAGAAGTTACCTCCTGACCTCCAGACATGACTCAGCAAATATTCAAACTACTGAACTTGAAGCAGGCTCACATATGTAATGTTTCCATGGCAACCTGGTTTCGTTCTTTCAGCTGCCATCTCTCTGCACAGAGTTGGAGGCTGTCTTTCTTGAGATTCTAGGAATTGAACCAGGGGCCTTACCCATGTTGGGCAAGTACTCCACCATTGCTTCTTTTACCTTTTATATTTTGAGACAGAGTCACACTAAGTCGCTGTCTTAGTTACTTTTCTACTGCTGTGACAGCACCATGACCAAGGCAACTTAAAGAGGAGTTTATTGGGGACTTGCTTACAGCTCCAGAGTTAGTCCATGGCTATCATGGTGTGGAGCATGGCAGCAGGTAGGCTGGCATGGAGCCAGGACAGCAGAGCTGAGAGCTCACATCTGATCCACAGGCACAGGGGCAATGGAGAAAGAGAGAGCACTAACTGAGAATGGCACTCATGAAGACCCACCTCCAGTGACACATCTCTTCCAACAAGACCACACCTCTGATCCCTCCAAACAGTCCCACCAGCTTCAGAACAAGCATTCAAATGTATGAATCTATGGGGACCATTATCATTCATACATTACATTCCACTCCCCAGCCCCATAGGCTTATGGCTCTATCATAATACAAAATGTATTTAGTCCACCTTCAAAAGTCCCCATAGTCTTTCAGTCTCCAGACTGTTTAAAAGTTCAAAGGTGAGCAGTGGTGGTACACACCTTTAATTCCAGCACAGGGGTGCGGGGAGCCCGGGGTGGGGGGTGGACGCTGATCTCTCCAAGTTAAAGGCCAGCCGGCCAGCCTGCTCTACAAGTTCTAGGATAGCCAGGGCTACACAGGGAAATCCTGTCTTTGAAAAAAAAATTTTTTCTAAGTCTCTTTTGAGATTCAAGGAAGTCTCTTAATTGTAATTCCCTGTAAAATAAAAAATCAAAATACATTCTTCCAAGATACACACGAATATACATTACCATTCCAAAGGGGAGGAATAGGGGCATAATGAGGAAATACGTGATCAAAGCAAGACTGAAACTCAGCAGGACAAACTCGGAATCCTGTAGCTGTATGTCTAATGTCAAAGGGCTTTGATGGTGACTGCAGTACAGTTTTTCTCTTGGGCTGACTCCGCTCCTGTATGCAGCGCTCCTTGTTGGACCTCTATCCAAACCTGTCCCAGCAGTAGCTCGCTCCCTGCCTTGAGAGTATTAATTAACAAACACGCACCCTGTGTGGTCCACCACATCAGGCACAGGGACAGCACAAGTTCCAGGTGCAGCAACCTGAATGCAAGGGGAGTCCTGTAGCACAACAGAGCTGCAGGCCAGGCTGCCTAAGAAGCTGGCACTACTGAAGAAGACATCAAAAAAGACAGGCCACAGTCCTAAAGAAACCAGGAGTTTGCAAGTGACCCCACAAACTGGCTGGTCTTAGGGAAGAGGAGGGCCCTGCTCTAGTCCTAGGGCACCTAGAACAGTAGTGAGCAAGTGTGCTTAGGCTGACTTCCAGGTACTGAAGATGTACTCAGCTTCCTCTGGTCTTGGGGCAGTCTTTATTGGTGATAGACCTGGCTCTAAAAAAGCCACCCTCATTTAACACTTACCTTTAAAAGCATCTTTACTATGTCGCCTCTATAGTCTGTGTAGATTCTGTGGGAGACTCAAATCTGGGTTCATTTAATGAATGGAAGGGCTAAAATACCTAGCAAGATTGCATATGGCAATGAGCAGAATCTCAGGTGTTGATGATATCACATAATTAATATTATTTAATGTAAATTAAAGCTGTCAGCATGTTACCATAGTATCTACTGTCTGAGCTGGGATATATGCCATTTAGTCTCACCAAGACCAAGGAGAAATTCCTTGGTCCTTAGTTAGATAAGAACTGAGAAAAGGGAAATATAACAAAAGAGAGAAATAGAGATCTTCCTGTAGAGATTTCCATAATTTGTTTCCTATTTTATTCATTGAAATTTTTTGGTGATATAGTTACACATTTCTAACATATTTTCTGTGTGAGAACAATGGGAATGACCCAAATTAAAAGACATTTTCATGGGGCTGGGAAGATGGAACATTGGCAGCTCTTCCAGAGGTCATGAGTTCAATTCCCAGCAACCACATAGTGGCTCATAGCCATTTATAATGAGATTTGATGCCCTCTCCTTCTGGTGTGCAGATATATATATAATTTTTTTAAAAAATATTGAAAAGACATTTTCATGCTTTAGGTTTTCTTGGGTTTGTTTTGTTTTTTTAAACAATAATTGTAATGTTCATTCATCTCTTGAAGAGATGTCTTAGTGGTTAGAGTGCTTCCTGTTTTTCCAGAGCTTCCAAGTTAAGTCCCCAGCACCTACATCTGGCACCCTCAACAGCTTATAACTCTAGCTCCAGGGCATCCAACTTTCTCTCCTAGTGTCCATAGTCATGTACACGTACATATAAAAGAAAATAAATTTTAAACAATATTTAGATGATATACTAAATCAAGAAGTTTCTCATCACAACAAAAGGCAATGGTCAGATTTCATTTGACACTTAGGGATAGTTAATTGTGGGATCATTTAAAGCTTGATTCTGGTTTTATACCCAGCTGATTCAGCTTTTGGCTTCTTCCTCTCTTCCTCTTCTCTATGGCTACTGGGGATACTGAATCTAGAGCATCATGACTGCTAAGCAGAGCACTCAGCTACACCTACAAGTGTAATAAAGTGCTGGAATTGTGGTTTATACCTGTAATCCCATGTACTGGCTAGTTTAACATCAACTTGACACAAGCTGGAGTCATCAGAGAAGAAACTGCCTCAGTTGGGAAAATGCTTCCGTAAGATCAGGCTATAGGCAAGCCTGTAGTGAATTTTCTTAATTAGTGACTGATGGGGAGGGCCCAGCCCATTCTGAGTGGTGCCATCCCTGGACAGATAGATAGATGGTCCTGGTTCTATAAGAAAGAGCAAACTATGAGGAGTAAGCCAGTAATAACACCCCTCCATGGCCTCTGCATCGGCTCCTGTCCTGTTTGAGTTCCTGCCCTGACTTCCCTCATTGATGAACTGTTGTTACCCAGAAGTATAAGTGAAGTAAACCTGATGGGGGAACCTCCTTCAGCCAATGACCTTGAAGAGGCTGGACCAGGTTGGGGTGTGACCTTTTGGGTACCCAGAGAAAACTGCTGGCCTGCCCAGCTCTTGCTCTCTATTTCCACGTAACACACCTTGAAGTTGGACTTTTCGCTCCTATTCTGTGAGTTCTCCCCTTACAATAACTGGAATCTTCCGAAGTTAGTTTGGGATTGACTTGCGCCCTCACCCCCTTTTACACATTCAGTTACATAAACTTTCTTTCCCTAGTTACTTTTGGTCACATTAACCCTAACTAGGACATCCCAGCACTTGACAGGAGGCAGGAAGAGTGCAAGGACAGCCTGAACTGGGTGTCAGACCCTGCTTCAAAAAGAAAGAGAGTAAATAAACAAACTATGATGATTAAAAAATACTTGCTGGATTTACTTTCACATATACACCTGAGTCCAGGGTGTGCAGGGCATTTGTAAATGAAGTGTCTGGTCTACTCCAGTGCAGAGCTGCTGAGAGGCAGTCCGTTCTTTGCCAGTCACACTTAGGTTCGTTTAGAGTATTGAGTACCTGTCACACTGGTGATGTATGTGTCAAGTGAAAATTTAGAATTATTGTGGTCTTGGAAAATATGGAGAGACGAATGTACATGTCAGAAAAATACAAAGTAGTGGGGTTAGTGGGGTTTGGGCCTGTTCTGAAGTAAAGTCAGAACGCATATGGGAGAGTCACACCTATTAGAGGTTGTGTTCCTTCTACTCTGTCTTGTATTGGATAAGGTAGTTGTTTTTATTTCACATTACTTTGTGAGATTTCCATTTTGAGATTAGATGTGCTGTCCTTTGAGAAGCTAGTCTGCCTAGCTGGGGTGATTGGTGTGCTGCAAAGTGGCCTAGTGTTTTCCTGAATGGTGTACTCTGCCATGTGGCAGGCTTAGTGAGTCACCTCTACAGATTTGTAATGGGGAAGGAAGCTGAGCAGGAAAGGGTATGCTTGATCATCTCCACAAAGACAGTGTGGGTTGTTGGGTTGTGGTCTGTGTTGTTTCTCTAGTTCATTTTAGCCCAGGAGCTGACTTTAAAAGACATTAGTCTTCTGGTGCTGTATTTCACAGTATCAGATTTGGTGGCAGCTAACTTCTGAAGATACACTAGGACAAAATGGGCATTTTCTGGGCATCAGAATCTTGTAAGAAGAGGTCATTAAGATACAAATCTGAAAGCCTCCACTCAGCTGGGCCTGGTGTGTTTAAACCTGTGTTATCACAGACTGTAGTCAGTGATAACAGTCTATAGTCTAGCCAGATAAGACTATATTGTTATGGTTTTTTTTTGTTTTTTTTTGTTTTTTATGACAGGGTCTCCCTGTGTAGCCCTGACTGGCCTGGCTGGCACTTGGTCTGTATACCAGGCTAGCTTTGAACTCACAGAGATCCACCTGCCTCTGCCTCCCAAGTTCTGGGATTAAAGGCATGAGCCACTATGCTCAGCTTCTCCTGACTATCTTAATTAAAATTAATGAAATTAAAAGTTGAGTCCTGCCAGGCAGGCAGTGGTGGCACACATCTTTAATCCCAGCATAGGAGGCAGAGGCAGGCAGATCTCTGTGAGGTCTACAGAGCCGAGTTCCAGGACAGCGAAAGCTACCTAGAGAAACCTTGTCTCAACCCCGCCCCCCCCCCAAAAAAAAAAAGTTAAGTCCTTTAATCCCATTAGGCACATTTCAAGAGCTTGGTGGTCACATGACCAGTTACTACAGTACTGGGAAGCAAGAGAGAGAATAGTTTATTATTTTAGGCACTGTTGGTCTGAGTGGGAGAATTTAGAAAATAGCCAGGTACAGTGGAGCACACCTTTAATCCCAGAGTTCAGTAGACAGAGGCATGCCAGTCTCTGAGTCTGAGAAAAGCTTGCTCTATGTCACAAGTGCCAGGACAACGAGGGCTGCTAATGAAATGAGATCCTGTCTTTGGGCAAGTGAGAAGGGCTTTGGAAAATAGAATTCTTTTCTGGTTTCTGAGTTCTTCATCCTAATTTGTTGGGTTAATGCAATGTTTATGTGTGAGAGACTTATCTCTGGAGTTTGTCTAAAATGGATATTTTGGCCATCTGCAGATTCCGACTCATCAGGTATGACATAGTAGGTGGGTGGGAGCCTGAGGAGATCTGATGCTGGTGGAGCTCAGGGACTGGTTTGAGAAACAGAAACATGCCATTCCTGCTGATTCTGCGTTCCAGTAGCTGGTTTGAGAACATCGTAGGCAGATCCAGCTTGCATTGTCATGTGTTGAGTAGCATCTAACCCTTTCATCTCTTCATCAGTATGTGTGTTGTAATTTGTCTGTGCCCCAGAAATGCTTATTTCAGACTGTTTCAAACTGGGAGAATAATTCCTTCCCCTACTAGTGTTGAGGATTAACCGTGTGCTCTGTCAGAGCTATATCCCCAGCCCCCGAGAAAATTATTCTGATAATACTGGTCAAGCTATAGTTGAACACTCAGGTCTTTGCCTTGTAACATACGAACTCTTCTCTAGAGATTATGTCTCACCAAAATAAACAAACACATCTAGAGAAGTTACTTAACGGGTGCATAGCTATAAATCAGTAGGAAACAATGAGAATAAGAATGAATAATGACTAGAAAGTAATACAGTAGAAGCTAGTACTCAAAGAGAAATCATTATCTTTTTAAAAAATATTTATTTATTTATTATGTATACAATATTCTGTCTGTGTGCATGGCTGCAGGCCAGAAGAGGGCACCAGACCTCTTCACAGATGGCTGTGAGCCACCATGTGGTTGCCGGGAATTGAACTCAGGACCTTTGGAAGAGCAGGCAATGCTCTTAACCACTGAGCCATCTCTCCAGCCCGAGAAATCATTATCTTGATTAGGATAGTATAGATGGCTTTCCTTTTTGGATTTGAGGGTTTTTTTTTCTTATTTATTTATTTATTTTGGTATGTTTCATTTTTCCCATTGATCAGTAGTTCATAAATCAGCCAACATTAAAAAATAACATAAAAACAGAAACAAACAAAAAACAAAATCTTTTAGCCAGGCAGTGGTGGTGCACACCTGTAATCCTAGCACTGGGAGGTAGAGACAGGTGGATCTGTGAGTTCGAGGACAGCCTGGTCTACATAGTGAGTTCCTGGACATCCAGAGCTACATAATAGTGAAACCCTGTCTCATAAATAAATAATTTTTTTTTTTTT
>NC_022028.1:2794108-2814264 GCF_000317375.1 Microtus ochrogaster | reverse complement strand
GTAGACCAGGCTGGTCTCGAACTCACAGAGATCCACCTGCCTCTGCCTCCCGAGTGCTGGGATTAAAGGCGTGCGCCACCATCGCCCAGCTAAATAAATAATTTTTAAGAATTTAGATAACTGCCTTTAGGACTTTGTTTTTCAAGACAGGTTTCTCTGTGTAGCCCTAGCTCTCCTGGAACTCACTTTGTAGACCAGGCAGACCTCAGACTCACAGAGATCCACCTGCCTCTGCTTCTTGAGTGTTGGGACTAAAGGTGTGCACCACCCCTTAGCACCTTTAGGATGTTTTTAATCCTGGGAAAATTTAAGATTTCCAAAGAATAAAACATTTTTAAAATATTTGTTCATCTTAATCCCCTTGGATAAATTGCCTACTATATTTCCCTTATGAAGAATATTAAAAAGCCAGACATAGTGGTGCACACCAGTGATCCCAAAAGTAGGGGTACAGAGAAGGAAATCTCTGTGAGTTCAACGCCAGCCTGGGCCCCATATGAGTTCCAGGCCAGCCAGGGCAACATAGTGAGACCCTATCTCAAAACACAGGCAGAAGGATTGCTACCAGTTTGAGCCAGCCTGGGCTACAAATTAAGTCGGTATCAAAACCAAAGGGAAGCAAGCTTGCCTCTGTTTTCTTATTTGTTTTGACTGAGTGGTTAGCTTGAAAACTGCGGTCCCAATAGCCACACCACCTCTTGTCCTATCAGATTTATTTGTCTATTTACTTTTCCATAAAGACAGTGAGAGTTTTGCGATTCTCTCTACAGAATGTATCCTCTTTAAAAAGGCTAGCTTCTAAAATTGAGGCTGGGGCGCTGCCTCATTAGTTGTCATTTGACGTTCTTTTTCTTATCTTTCCCTGATTCTGCACCTCTGCTTTGAAATACACTGAAATTGACCTAAGGTAGTCAGGTTGGTTTGGAGACTTTTGTCTCCCTCCTGGTGGTACTTGAAATATCAGTTTCTGCTTTCAAAAGAACAAATTTTGAATTTAAAACTAAGTCTTAAAAAAAAGGAATAAATAAAAATAAGTCTTGCACAGATATGCCAATTACAACCCCCTTTTTTCTAGGAAAATATTTTGCTGAAATTCTGCTTTTTTTTTCTTTTTGGGGGCAGATTAAGAGAGTGGCGACTGCTCTAAAACATGGATAGATGCAAACATGTAGGGCGGTTACGGCTCGCCCAGGACCACTCCATCCTAAACCCTCAGAAGTGGTGCTGTCTGGAGTGCTCCACCACGGAGTCTGCGTGGGCCTGCCTCAAGTGTTCCCACGTGGCCTGCGGCCGCTACATTGAAAACCATGCACTGAAACACTTTGAAGAGACCGGACACCCGCTGGCCATGGAGGTCCGGGATCTCTACGTGTTCTGCTACCTGTGCAAGGATTACGTGCTCAATGACAACCCCGAGGGGGACCTGAAGCTGCTGAGAAGCTCCCTCCTGGCGGTGCAAGGCCAAAAGCAGGACCAGCCCGCGAGGCGTGGTCGGATGCTACGGTCTACAGCTGCAGGCGAGGACGTGGTCCCACCGCAGCGCACTCCTCAGGGACAGCCACAGATGCTCACGGCTCTGTGGTACAGGCGCCAGCGCTTGCTGGCCAAGACGCTGCGACTGTGGTTCGAGAAGAGCTCCAGGGGCCGAGCGCAGCTGGAGCAGCGGCAGCGAGAGGAGGCGCTGGAGCGCAAGAAAGAGGAGGCCCGGCGGCGGAGGCGCGAGGTCAAGCGGCGACTGCTGGAAGAGCTGGCCAGCGCGCCGCCGCGGAAGAGTGCGCGCCTGCTCCTGCACGCGCCTGGGCCTGTGGCCGTGCGCCCTGCTACCCTCGCTACCTCCCGGCGCGTGTCCGCGGCTACACTTAAGCCGCGCCGGCAGCCGGCGGTGGCCCCAGGTGTCACCGGCCTACGCAATCTGGGCAACACCTGCTACATGAACTCCATCCTCCAGGTGCTTAGCCACCTCCAGAAATTCCGGGAATGCTTCCTGAACCTCAACCCTTCCACCTCTGAGCACCTGTTTCCCCAAGCAACCAACGGGAAGGCTCAGCTCTCTGGTAGGCCAGCCAGCAGCTCTGCCGCAGAGTTATCAATAAAGAGCGACCCTGCCCAGGGATACGAACCTCAAGGCTTCTGCTGGAACAGTGGAGCCTCGATCAGCAGAAGCCTGGAGCTCATTCAGAACAAGGAACCCAGTTCAAAGCACATTTCCCTCTGCCACGAACTGCACACCCTCTTCCGAGTCATGTGGTCTGGGAAGTGGGCACTGGTATCGCCCTTTGCCATGCTTCACTCAGTGTGGAGCCTCATTCCCGCCTTCCGTGGCTACGACCAGCAGGACGCACAGGAATTTCTCTGTGAACTGCTGCACAAGGTGCAGCAGGAACTTGAGTCTGAGGGCTCCACGCGCCGGATCCTCATCCCCTTCTCCCAGAGGAAGCTCACCAAACAGGTCTTAAAGGTGGTGAACACCATATTTCACGGGCAGCTGCTCAGTCAGGTAGGTGTGTAGTTGGGCTTCCAGATCCCTGGGCTAACTAATTAGTATAACCAGTATTTTTGAGACTTTGCATGTTTCAAAATGGTTGTTTGTACCTGACACTGTATGCTGGTGATGATGAAGGTGAACTTGAGGTTCTGTGTGTCTTGATCTTTAGTCCAGTTTATAAAACTGAACAGTTTGTGTAGAAAACTGTTTCCAAAGTCGTTTGAAAGAGCCTTTCCTTTGATTTATAAGTAGTAATTGGAACTATGCCAAAGGCCAAGTAAGCCTCCTTCCCACTACCCATAACCACCCCAAATATATGGTCCCCAGTAGCTCAATGTGTTTTAACTATGCAGCTGAGGTTATTAAACTTCTGGTCCTCCTGACTCCATCTCTCAGTGCTGGATTATAGACTTCATGTCCTTATTATCTTTCATTTTCAGGATCAAGACCATGTCAAGACTTAAGCAAAGATTCCCAGGCCTAATAAAAATATGCACAAAAAGAATTATTATAGATTTTTAAAAATAAAGGGTGGACAATGTAAGGAGAATTGGGTAAAACCTCTCCACTGAGTTACAGAGGTTTTGTACCTCACTTATTAAGATTTTGGGAAGTATGATGAGTAGTCTAGGAAGGGAAACTGAGGGCTTTCTCCTTCCTTTCTGCATGTAAAATGGCATCTGGGAATATTATGGTATAAGAGCAAGTCTAACGACAGCATTCTGAGGTGCAGCTGATGGGACATTGTAGGAAATGGGAAGTCACCACAGCAACACTTGGGAGGCTGAAGTAAGAGAAACCAGAATTCAAGGCCAGCTGGGCTATATAATGAGTTCTAGGCCAGTAGGAATACACAGTGAGATTTTATGTTAAAGGAAAATACGAATGAGGGGAGTATGGGAGAAAGGGAAGGAAGGAAGGTAGAAGAGGTAAATTTGCTACCTGGAAGGACCAAGTGAGAAGAATTTGTGGGTTCACAAAGCAGACAGTGACCTGCCAGTTCTATAAGCCCAATGAATGCCTCCAAGGTAACTTGCTATCTCCACTGAGGCAGCATTCATTGGGAGAGAGGGGGAAAAGCAGGGGTGCCCTGTGGCTCCTCAGTTACAGCATGGTTGGAAATGCTGTATGTTCCCAGTGCTTTTACTGCAGTTATTTAAGTTCTTATTAACACAATGTGTCCCAGTGCTTTTACTGCAGTTATTTAAGTTCTTATTAACCTTTTTGGGAGAAGTGGTTGGTGATTTTATGTCTTCTTTACAACAAGCAAAATTGTATGTGGGAAGCATGGAAACTATATAATCTGCAAACCAATCTTATCATTCTAGGTTACATGTGTATCATGCAATTATAAATCCAATACCATTGAGCCCTTTTGGGATCTGTCCCTGGAATTCCCTGAACGCTACCACTGCATAGAAAAGGGGTTTGTCCCTTTGAATCAGACAGAGTGCCTGCTCACTGAGATGCTGGCCAAGTTTACCGAGACAGAGGCCCTGGAGGGGAGAATCTACGCTTGTGACCAGTGTAACAGTGAGTGCTGCATGGAGGGGGCGGGGATTGCAACTGGAATACAATTTAAGGAGCTGCTTTTGACCCTTTAATCAAGAAATGTGGAGACACTAAGTGGGTCTAAACCATCTTTTAAAGATATTTTTCTGTCTCTATAAAAAACTAATATGGACTTTACATATTAAAAACAGACCTGGGCCAGTGAGATGGCCCAGTGAGTAAAGGTTCTTTTACACAAGTCTGGTGACCTGAAATTCAGTCCTTAGAACCCAGAGAGGTAGCTAGAGAGAACAGATTGCCATAGCACACACACCTATGTACGCACACTTTAACACTGAAAACAATGGCCTAAGATAAGCATTGTGCCTCCTTTGACCCTTCTGACTGATAAGTATATGAATGTGGTTTCTGAATCAGGCTGTGGGAGCATTAGTACTTAGCTTCATAATACTGTGGAGTCCCAGGCTCACACATGTAGTCTGATAGTTCATAATACTGTGGGGTCCCAGGCTCACACATGTAGTCTGATAGTTCTTATTTAGCCTAAATTCAGGTGGCATACCCCATTTGAGTGCTGTAAGATAAGAAAGTATGTTTTTGTACTGAGTCTGTGTCATTGGTTTAATTTAAATTTTTGTGTGGTTACATGGACATGTGCAGGCCCTTCTCTGTCATTATATTCACACCTAGTGCTTCTGCTGGCCCAGCATGCATACATAGACGTGCACAGCAAATGTATGGGTGCTTGTGTCTGGTGATGGTATTTAAAGATTGGCTTGTTTTTATGTGTGTATTTCCCTGTATGTATGCCTATGCACCATGTGACCATATGAAGTCAGAAGAGGGCTTCAAATCTGCTAGAACTGGCTTTGAGCAGCCATGTGGGCCTTGGGAACCAGACCTGGGTTGTCTTGCAGAAGCAGCCAGTACTCTGAATGCTGAGCAATGTCTCCAACCCTGGTGTCGGATTTTATGACCTAATAAAGATTTAGAAATGAAAAATACAAAGTTATGTATTTTTATGTATTAACATAATTGTTAATCCCACCAATTGAGAATAAGACCACTACCACAATTTAAAGCCAAATTTGAAGCAATTTTTAATTAAGTACTGGCCAGGTGGGTGGGCTCTGGCCAGGTCCACACCCAGGTTCCTGGGAAATAGCCAAGAATAACAGTTTGCAGTGGCTTAAGAAGGAAAACCCACAATTCATGGCATTTCCCATCAGGTCCAATCAGGGGCAAGCATATATACTGACATATTTCCTGCCTGTGAACCCCTGCCCCCCATGTTACCAAGCACATCTGTAGCAACACATGCACTCTGATGCAGTCTGCCCTGAGCAGCTAGCCCTCCCTTCATGTCTTGTTGTCACAGAGGGCTGTTTTCACAAGTGCTACAAACAGGACTTGAAATCAGATGCCATGCTTTCTACTCTGAGCCCTGAGAGCAACAGCTTAGAGACAAGCAGCTGGACCACCTCTAAGGGATCAGTAAAGTGCTTACAGAGGTCTCCAGTTGAAACACAGGTTTTATTCCCATTGTCTATTTTCTAAGGATTTAGGGCTCCATTTCACTCACAAGTCTATAGTTTAGAAACAAAATTAGAGTCAGCATTTGTTCTTTTGGTTTAGACCAGTGGTTCTCAACCTTCATAACTCTGCAACCTTTTAATACAGCTCCTCATGTTGTGGTGACCCCACCAATAAAATTATTTTCATTTCTACCTCATAACTGTAATTTTGCTATTATAATGTAAACATCTGTGTTTTCCAATGGTCTTTGGCAACCCCTGTGACAAAAGGATCATTTGACCCCTTTGGGGTCTTCACCCAGAGGTTGGGAACCACTGGACCAGATGAACCTGGCTACCTTCCCACCTTGTCTATAAGAAACACACTTCAGGGGCTGGAGAAATGGCTGCTCTTCCAGCGGTCTGGAGTTCAATTCCAGACCACATGGTGGCTCACAACCACCTATAATAAGATCTGTATGCCCTCTCTTGGCATGCAGGCATACATGCAAATAGAACACTGTATATATAATTAATAACTCTAAAAAAAAGAAAAAAGAAACACATTTCAGCCAGGCAATGGTGGCACATGCCTTTAACCCCAGCATTCAGGTGGATCTTTTTTTTTTGTTTTTTTGTTTTTTTGTTTTTCGAGACAGGGTTTCTCTATGGCTTTGGAGCCTGTTCTGGAACTAGCTCTGTAGACCAGGCTGGTCTCGAACTCACAGAGATCCACCTGCCTCTGCCTCCCAAGTGCTGGGATTAAAGGCGTGCGCCACCACCGCCCGGCTCGGGCGGATCTTTGAGTTTGAGGCCAGCCTGGTCTATAGAGTAAGTTGCCAGAACAAGGAGGCTAAGAGGGTAACGGAATGTGAGAGAGAAAGAGAAATATATTTTAAATCTGTGGCATAAAAACACAGAACTACTGCCCTAGTTAGCTTTCTGTTGCTGTGATAAACGACATTACCAACAGCAACTTGGGGAGGAAAGGGTTTATTTTAGCCTATAGGTTATATGCAGTTCATCAAGGGGAGTCAAGGAAGGAACTCAAGGTAAGAGTTTGGAGCAGAAACCCTGGGGGAAAGCTACTTCCTGGCTTGCTTCCAAGCTCCAATCAGCTACCTTTCTTATGCCATCTAGGCCCAATTGCCCATTGGTAGAGCACCCACAGTGGGCTATACTCTCCTATGTCCATCAACAATCAAGGAAATCCCACACATACATGCTCACAGGCCAATCTGATGTAACCAGTTCTTCAATTAGGATCCCTCTTCCCAGGTGTATCAAGGTGACAACTAAAATTAGCCATCACAACTACCAAAGTTTATTTTTTTTAAAGTTTATGTATAACATAAACAAAACATGTTGGAAAAAACTGCTTTCATATTCTGTCCTTTAGTAATGATAATTTATCATCTTTTTTTAAGCGTTAAATATATGTAACATTCAAAAAATATATCTCCTCGTGAGGGAGCTGAGACTCAGAGTTTAGTTATAAGGAGGAAGTTCAGCTAGGCCTGTCTGTGAAAAGAAAAAGCCCTTTAAACATAAAGTGCATGATAATTTAAGTGATAGGGATGTAAAAGCATAGAACCCTGGTGTTCAACTCAGTGTGTTCACTGTGGTAGCAGCCGTCTATTGTATTCCAAGAAAGTCATGACACCTGCAATATACTACCCAGGACCCATATCACCTCTGGAAGCTGCTGGTGGCAAAAATTTAAAAGCAGATGTATCAGGATCAGGTTTGGCTGCTTTTAAAAGCCCAATAACAGTGACTGTCATATAAAAGAATCTGGAGGACATCCCAAGGCTAACATGTGGCTGCACAGGCATCAAGGAATGCAGGCTCCTACTGTTTCACTATTTGGGTTTAAAGCTCCTATCCTCAAAGTTAACTCAGGGTCCCATCACCCTTTTCATCTTAGCCACAACTTCAGAGCCACTGCATTTGGGCCTGTGAAGCTGGGAAATGCAGACAATTTTGGGATGTGTCGTATTACTACCATAAATAAAACTAAGGAGAATGTCTATTGAGTGGCCAGTGACTGTGGTTGATGCTCCTCACTGCCTATGTCTTACACCTTTCCAAACCATATAGGCAAACGACGAAAATCTAACCCCAAACCCCTTGTTCTGAGTGAAGCCAGAAAGCAGTTAATGATCTACAGACTACCTCAGGTCCTCCGGCTGCACCTTAAAAGATTCAGGTGAGCTTTGGGATGAGCTGCCTCGAGGGTTGGGGAGGACAGATGTCTTTTTTTTGGTATGAGAAGGAGAAGCCTGTTTCTGTGGCACCTTGCACTTGCTGTGGAGAGTCAATGGTTCTTGTCCAGTAAGAAAAGCTGATGCTGGAGCCAGCAGCCTGGGGTTCAGCCCTCTTGCCTTGTTTCATTTCTAGCTTGCACCCAATGTCTGCCAATCCTCTCCTAGCCTTGTTTGGGCTTACACAGATTCATCCCAAGGATTCAGTATAAAATAACAATGAAAGGGGCAAGTAACAGACTATATAGAGGCCATGTTTCTTTCTTAGGTTTTTTCAAAACAGGGCTTCTCTGTAGCTTTGGAGCCTGTCCTAGAACTCACTCTGTAGATCAGGCTGGCCTCAAAGTCACAGAGAACAGAGATCCTACTACCTCTGCCTCCCAAGTGTTGGGATTAAAGGTGTGTGCCACCATTACCCGCTCTGAACCATTCTTTAGGGGTTTGTAGGTTCAAATACTCCATGGAACTGTCACAGCAGATATGCACATGGATTAGCGGGGGAGGGGGGGCAAAAAGAGAAACAAAAATTATTTTCCTAGCTTCTTGTTTAACTAGTTTAATGAGTAAGAAATTCATTCCATGTTCTAGGTGGTCTGGCCGTAATCATCGTGAGAAGATTGGGGTCCATGTCGTCTTTGACCAGGTATTAACCATGGAACCTTACTGCTGCAGGGACATGCTCTCCTCTCTTGACAAAGAGACCTTTGCCTATGATCTCTCCGCAGTGGTCATGCATCACGGGAAAGGGTTTGGCTCAGGACACTACACAGCCTATTGCTACAACACAGAGGGAGGTGCGTGCGCTTTACTCTGTAGGGTCGGGGACATGGAAAAGGGTTGGTTTGTTCACTCTGTATTGCTTTGCATTATTTCCATCCCCCTGGGTCAGCTAGGGACAAATTAGATACATTAAGATTCAGTGAGAAGCTTTATGAAAGTTGGGGGTTTGGTAAGGACATAAGGTTATGCTTAGGAATGAAAAGAACTAACCATATCTAAGTACTTAGATCTAGTGCTGGAGGCTAGTACAGTATCATCAGTAGTATTGATTACTGATGGAATTTCTGCAGACCTCAGCTTCCTTCTTGGTCATGCAAAAAGAATGGGGCCTTTTAACTTCACGGTGATATGTTACAAATCTCTAGTCTCACTCAAATGACTCTGAGGACATTTGGGGCACTGTGGAGGCTTTAGCAGACAATAAAAAGAGATAAAGGAAACAAGGACAAAATTGGTCCATCAGTACCGAAGGCAAGAGTCTTTTGGTGATAGTGGGGTGACCCTGCCTCCCCACCAGTAATCAGAAGGTGGCTCTGTCCCCCGCGTTCTCTCCCCATCTCCTGGCAGCACCTGTCTAGAGATGTAAACTAGCTTATCATTTTCTCTTTCTCTCTTCTGGTTTCCTAGGTTTTTGGGTCCACTGCAATGACTCAAAGCTGGATGTATGCAGTGTCGAGGACGTGTGCAAAACCCAGGCCTACATCCTTTTTTACACTCGAAGAACAGTTCAGGGCAGCGCAAGACTCTCAGAAACCCAACTCCGAGCTCAGGTGCAGTCCAGCAGCAAGGACGAAGGCAGAACATACACGCTCCCCTGACTGGGAGGCATGCAGTAAAATGTCCTTACCTTTTTCCTCATGGGTAATAAGGCTTGCACAGTAACAGATCACTGGGCTTGCCTCTCTAGGCCTAAAGGAGAGAATGCCAGGTGATTTCTGCCCTGTCAAAAAATTGGTAGTCACTTTTGAAAACATTTTAAAATTCCCTCCTTTCATAAAACAAATCTAAAGGAGTAACTTCTATGAAGATTCTTTTGTCAGTTGCTTCTGGATAATTGAGGGACCTGGAGGGGGGTGGGCAAGTGATCACCCAGCCAGGAGAGCAGCCATGTCTGTCTTCTCTCTGTCGTGAGCCCCCTACTAATCAGGATCTTTCTGCAGCACTGCACAGAGCACATGAGGAGGGGCCCAGGGCTGGCAGCTGGTGGGAAAGATTGGTTCCAAAGTGGAAGGTAAAGCCACAGGATTTATCTCACAGAAGAGGTGACCATCAAGGGAGTGAGGGGCATGGAGCAGATCTCCCTGTGCCAAATAGGAAGGCTTTTTAGAGCCAGGCTTCTCCTGAGGTGCTGTCCTCTCACTCTACGCTGACTGGGAGATAGGGCCTAGCAGCCCTTTCCCGTTGAAGAGGCAGTCATAGGAGGCACAGACCAGCGCATGGTCGGTCTGCGCATGTTAAGCCGGACACTCCTGACTCCTCCAGTCCTGTAGCAGGACCCTGGCTCAGGTCTGGAACCAGCTTGTGGTTTGGGTCAGTGTTCAGAAGCCTTCTCAGAATTCGGGAAGGCGAGTGGGGATTGTCCCAGTGCCTGCTGCCCTAGGGTCTTACCTTGTGTGCTATGTAGCTTCTCTCCTGCACCTACAACATTGGTGCTCACAAGGTTTGGAGCTTTCGCTTCCCTAGGAACTGACCGTTTGTCCAGCTCTTGGTTGTGGCCTTTCATGTTCTCTTCCCACTCTGCTACCCATTCTCTCCTGCCCTCAGTCCATGCAGTAGAGAGACTCCTGTCTTTTACTCCTGTCTTTTACTCTGCTATTAGTAAAAACACATCTTTAAAATTTGCTCCATTTCTAAATGGAGTCAAATGCCCAGACAGAAGCACAGTAAACTCTCATTCTCTCTGCGGTGACCTGTGCAGTGCCCACAGCCTCTCCTGTGAATAAGTAGCTTGTGTTAATGTAGTACAGTTGTCACTTGAAGGGAGTTGAAGGGGTGGGGCACAGAGACAGTGAGGCTAAAGGACGCACTGTTCCATTTCCCAGGCACACCCGTAGTATTTACTGCTGCCCTCATTGGAGATGAACTCTCGTAGGCCTGCCAGACATCACTGAGACATGGAAGAAATCAGACAGAAAACAGCTCCCTGACAGGGATGGGTGGCTAGATTTAAACTTGCTTTTTTACAACACTGTGAGGTTTCTGTATTAGCTTTTATTTGGAAGCGATAATGTATGGCATTTTTGTGCTGTTTGGTTTTTACTGTCTACTGCAGGCTTTTTTGTGAGCTTTGCACGGCCTCCTCCTCTCCAGGACACTGTTTTAAAGTGTCCCGGTTGTCCACGCTGCCTGAGGTTCTGATATAAAGCTGTACCCTGAGGTCCACATTACAAAGGTACATGATAGTGATTTGTTACCATGGTAGCAAAGCCCATTCAAAAACAAAGCTCGGTGTGCTGGTACACCCCTGGAAGGACGGCACTTGCTTGGGTGAGGCAGGAGGATTATGAGTTTGAGGCTACATTGTGAGACCTTGTCTGAAAAATGAAAATAACAAACTATTGGGAGTAAAAAAGGAAACAAGACTGGATTGCACCTCATCTTAAACCCTGTGTTATTTATTCTAGAAAGAGAACTTGCAGGCAGAGAATATAGATCTGACTGTTTAGAGGGGAAAACATTAATCAATATAAACACTTAAAGGAAAATTAGAAGGTTCTAACTCAATTTAAAAAAAAAGTTTTATGTCAACTATCAGCAAGACCAGTAAGCAGAATGGGAACTTTATAAGCTGAACTGAACACCCACATATGAGATTAATGAGTTAAAATGAGTTCTATCTAAAACTAGCTGTCTCCACTGAGCCACCCTCATGAAGGTGCCACCGCAACCACAGAAGCACTTCAGGCAGCAGGAGCAGTAGCATGAATCTCTGTTGTAGAAGCACTGTGCACTGTCTGGGCTGCCTTGCTGTGCTGTGCTCTCTCTGCTGCCTGCAGCGCCTTAGAGGGCTGTGTCAGTTGGCATCACACTGATACATTCTGAAGAGAACAGATAGACTTTGACTAGCTGGCCCCAGGCCAAATGCCAGGTGCTGCTCTGCCAGCAGCAGTCTCTCTCTCTGAACCCTTTGTAATCGGCTGGTGTGTTTACTTACCACTGTAGCCAGCCAAGATGAATACACCCCAGCCCTCAAAAATGATTTCTTACCTCAGTCTAGCCTGGCCCTCATGCTTGTGGTTGCCTCTAAGAGCAGCACCCATGCTAGTGCAGAAGTAGCAGGGATACCCGTGGCAGCCAGAAACTGCAGCTCTCATCAAACGGCAGGCAGAGCTCTTGCCAGCTTTACCAGCTTTAACCAGCCCCTCTGGCTGAAATGGGAGGGCAGTGCCACATGGTAAAGAACTTCTAGATGTCTCTAAAAATGTCATGAATAAAGCTGTAAACTGTAGAAGTGTTCGTGTGTCCTATGGACTCGATAGCAGAGTTTATTTTTGTTCAAGGTGGCAAGGCTTCTAGAGTTCATGATCGTGTGAGTCCCCTGCTCTGGTTATGCCTTCAGCTCCATCCACATTCAGGAGACAAACCAATGCGGTGGGCTGGCTGGCAGTGCTCCGGAGTGCTGAGAGGTCGACAGTAGTGCAGAATGAAAACATGGTGGCGGGTGGGGGGAAGCCAGGGAGATCTGACATTTGTTTTACTGATAAAGCTTTGTGAACTAATTTTATACAATTCATAAAATTTGGTGCCTTGTTCTTAATTACAGTTTGCATGAGATTGAAAAGTTAAGGGGAAGGGTTCCTTTTTGTTATGTCAAGTGGCAGGTGGATCTGTAGTGTTTAAAGGGTATGTGCTATCAGATTTTATAGAACATTGTTATCTCCTGTGTATGAATGCAAATTGTCCTTACCAGCAAGTTCTTGAGTTCCAGTGTCCATAATTGTATTTATAATCTTCCATCAGATAGCTGTCTTTCAAGGCAGCCAACATACATTACTGTTGTTCATTGCCTCTTGTATATGCTGAACATTAATGCTGACCTTTTCTGGAAAGTGACCCTTTCCTGAATGTGTACCATATCCCTATCTGGGGTTGCAGCTTATATGTGGAAGGGTTTCCAGCTAGTTGGGAGAGCCAAATGATCAGAAGTTAGGCAATCAGTGGCAGTGGAATCTTCACCAATTCTGGAGCCCTTCTGCACAAACCATCAGGAAGCAGTGTAGGAAAAATCCCCCCACATGTGAACCTTTAGATTGTACAACAAACCAGTACACTGTGTAATATGCAGAGTGAGTGATGCAAAAATGATGTCCCTGACACCACCACTCTCAGGACTTCCTGGGCAGATGCAGCTGTGATGGTGCTAAGTGACTGGAAGGTTAGCAAGAGTCGGGCTGTTCACAGCCTGTCTTTCACTCCAGCCCAAGGGTTTCTGCTGAGCTCGTGAGACTTCCCCAAAGGTGTTGACAGGCTCACCATTCAAAGTGCATTTGGTACTGGGTCTCTCAGCCCAGTTCCTAATTGGGACTAATTAGGTAAAGAGTGCATCTTTGGGGTGAAATTTTCCAGGGTCACTTGGTTTTTACCAGCTAAGAGTGGTGGTTCTCTTTTTTGTCAGCGCTAAAGCGCCTTCTCAGGATTGTACACGTCATCTCTTCCACATTCCTGTCTGCTCTCAGTCCAGGATTACCCTTTAACCGCCATTTACTTGTCAACTCACACATGGCTCTAACTACACCACAGCTTAGTAGCTATGGGCAAGCGGTCACTTTTGTTCACTCTGTCCATACTTATGCTGGCATGTTTCTTTTAAAATACAACAGCTGCTGACGAAATAGCTCACTGCTACGGCACTTAGCTAGCATGCCTGAGACAATGGGTTCCAGGTCACGTAAACCAGTTCAAACAAAAACTGCCAAATCAGCGTTATGACTTCAAAAAGCAAGAGTAAAGTTACTTGAGATTATATCTTAAATTTGGAATGAAAAAAAAACTATATTTTTAAAAGCTATGTCTTAATTCTATCTAGATTCTGATTTTCAAAATAGAAATTTTTTTAACTAACTAGACTACTCAGCTATAGGATCATATAGCATACTTTAAGGTTTTATTCTTCAAAACAACAAAACCAGGCTGCTATTTCCTAGCTTAGCTGTGGTCATGTGGGGTTCTGCATCTATAACACAGCTTACAAAACTGCTTCCTAATCACTTTATGGGCCTTTGGAAGTAATGGCTTCAAACCCAAGCCTTATCCGTGTATTCATAGTCATGACCCTGCCCCCACCTTTTTTTTCAAGGCATGGTCTCACTGTGTAGCCCTGGTTAGCCTGGAATTTAGACGAAGCTGGCCTCAGAGATCCACATGCCTCTGGGATTAAGTATGTGCCATGAAGCCCAGTCTCTTAATAGTTTCTAAAACAGACTTCAGAGTATCTGTGACTCAGAATAAACTCTAGGATCTTGATTCGTGTGAAGCCAATTCTAGGCCTGAATTTACTCACAGTTTCTGCTGGCCCGCATCACATCGCACAGGTTCTTCATTCACAAGAAAATGGTATCCCCAGCCCATATCATACATGGCTTAGTCAGTACAGTGCTTACCTAGCAAGCCTGATGCTCAGAGTTTGATCTCAGCACCACGTAAAACCAGGCGTGGTAGACCACACTCGACTCCCAACTGTGGAGGCAACAAGATAGGAGTTCAAGGCCATCTTCACATCTTCAACTGAGGCCAGCCTAGGCTGCAAATATCCTGCCTCCAAAAAAAAAAAGCCCCCCCCCCCCGCTTTGTTTCGGTGGGTGTTTGGAAGTCACATCATGAGTTTCTGGAAAGCAGCCAGCAGTAACTCTGTCATCGTCATGCAGCTGTGGCCCGGTTACACTGGCCCTTCTCATTTGCGCCCTGTAATCCAAGACCAGTTCCAAAGGGGCCTTTGCACAAAAAAGCAGTATTTTTTTTTTTAATGCTAGTAAATTTGACTAAATGAGACTCTGGAGAGTCTACTTCTAGCACCACCTTGTCCCACGGCCACAGGAGTCTCTCCACAGAACAGACAGTGGCACTAGCATAAGTCTGGGGGTAGGAAGTTGCTTCCTTGTGCCCACTAACAAGCTGACTCCACCCACACATCAGTGCTCTCTTCTGCCACCAAATCTCACTCTATTCCAAAAACAGTGCCTCCCTGGTTCCTGGAAAACCCACCTGGTGAACTAAAATGCCCAACAACACCTAATGGCTTCTTCCCCAGGAATGCTCACCAGCAGTAACTCCTTGAGAATCAGCTGTGCAGTTCAGCTTTATCACTGTGGAGCAGGAGGTTCCCTTTCAATTTTTTTTTTCTATTCTCTTTTTTAAATGAGACAAACATCTCCATTACAATTCATGTTTGGGGCTCATTGCTGTCTCTTGAGTGTGAAACACAAATCATGGTTGGTTTTTTTTTTTTTTTTTTGGTTTTTGTAAACTGACTTTTTACACCGTGGTTTTGAAAGAAGTTTCTTATTAAAAGAATAAAACGTCTTTGTGTGCAGGCTTTATTTGAAATCTGTTTTCAAGAACCATGACTACTCCTCTCGGGACAAGGGCAGAGATCACCCTGTGCAGAAATGTAGGGATGCACACACAGTTGTGCAGTCAACATTTGAGCTGAAGCTGGGGGCTGCCCAGGGGGTGGAGGTTCAGCTGCCATGGGGGTAGTATCTTGTGGTGGTCCTAGACAGTAGGCTGTCTTGGGAAGTTTGAATACACAGGAATTCCATTCTCTGCAACCAGATAACAGGTGGTATTAGAAATTGGAAAACAAAAAGGAAACTGCTTTCACCTAGAAATCCAAGAGTGAGGATTTACACCAAGTCTCTCCTATTTTCTGTGAATAGCTCAACAGAATTGCTGTCTTTCAGAACTGGAATAGGCAGAGACAGAAAATTAAGTGCTTACTTGGCTACACCCCTGGCTGAGGTGCCATCAAATCAATGTCACTCAAGTTCCTGGCCAGCCAAACTCCCGCAGCAAAGAGTCCCAAATTGAGGATCAAGTTCCTGAGTAGAAAATATATTTCATTAACCCTGAGGTCACTGAGTTTGATGGAGCTAATGGCATACCATGGGAAGTTTACATCAACACCACCTTCTGGAGGTTTTGATCAACACTTGGTATAGTGATACGTCGCATAATATGCACGTGAGAATTTGGAGTTTATATCTATTCCTAACACAAGCAAAGGCCAACTTAACACTCTAACGTAAAATTCCGATTTATGCCTTAGCATCTCTTCCCTGCCTCCTAGGTCAGGGTGACTTTTTAAAAATAATACATTCAGGCCGGGCGGTGGTGGCGCACGCCTTTAATCCCAGCACAAGGGAGGCAGAGGCAGGCGGATCTCTGTGAGTTCGAGGTCAGCCTGGTCTACAAGAGCTAGTTCCAGGACAGGCTCCAAAGCTACAGAGAAACCCTGTCTCGAAAATCAAAAAAAAAAAAAATCATGAAATTGTATGTGTGTGATACTGCATGTTGACACAGTGCGAGTGTGGAGATCAGAGTACAACCTCAGGAGTTGGTTATCTCCCTCCACCTTGCGGGTACCAGGGATCTAACTCAAGTCCTCAAGCTTGGCGGCAAACGCTTCCACCAGCTGAACCGTCGCTACAGTCCAGGTCGACATTCTAGATACCTTGAGAAGCACGTGGCAGATATTTTTGACAGCAATGCATTTTACGAGCCTACGGCCTCAACAAAACACAGAAAGTTACCGCGAAACCACTATGTTGTCAATGTGGTTAAAAAACAAAAACAAAAACAAAAAAAAAACACCTAGGATTGCCAGCCTCACAAGAAAGGGAAATACAAGTTTATGAGGATCAGAGAGGGGCCAGCCTCGGTTACCTCCGGAAATCGTTCCGATCGGTGGCGAAGCGATAGACGCCGCGGAGCCAGTCTCCCACGTTGTCTGGAACCTGGGGGGCCTCGTTGGCCGAGCCGGAGGAGCTCACTGCCATCCCACTAGAAGCCATAACAGCACCGAGCACCTCCACAGTGCCTGTGCGCGGCTCAGAGTCGGCGCTGGCTGATCGCGCAACTTCCGACCCCGCACTTCCGCCTACCGGTAGTGAGATGCAAGAAGACCCGCCCCCGGCTGCTTCCACGAGCTTGGAACCCAGGTCGGAGGTGGAGCCGGTGCTCGCTGCCCCACCTCCCGGTGCCTAGGGCGTTACCCGTGTAGCGCCACCATTCTATTAGTTTAAGCAAGGTGCTGACGGTGGGGCTAAACTCAGCCCTTGGGGATAGGGGCTAGCTCACCCAGGAAGCTTGGGCAGTGGTGTTTCCCCAAGAAACTTTTCTACAGGTTAGAGAACGTGCAGTGTGGATGGGACTGTCCCGCGTGTCTACCTGCCTTCAGTCTCGGGTTCTTTACACTGCAGTCTTGTTATCCTGTTTCATAGGTTCCCCCATCTCACTACTCTGCTCTCCGGGCTGCCCCACTAACAAATGGTGCAGTGCTTCCTGGAGATGTCTCTGTCATCTGTCTGGAGGTTTGGGGAGGACTTCCAGGGACCTGGAAGGCGCTGGCCCAAGAAAAAGCCTTCGGGTTCCGACTCAGAGGAAGAGGAGCAGGTGGGGCAGGGGCTGTGCTCTTGGGCGTTTCCGGGAGTCTTAGGGCGCTCTCGGCCCTGCCCTTTGGACGCCCCACTCTGGGTTTCCAGAGTGGAGCTGGCTACTGTAGAGGGAAGTGTAACTTGGGAGGTGATCTTGTCATCCGAGGAGGCACCGTTCCAGCCGACACTTGGATCGGGTTCTGTTTCCCCTGTCAGAAATGCCCATCTCAGAGCCCCCAAATCTTTGTGCAAGAGGCGGGCCAGGGTTGCGTGCAGCCTCCCGCCCCGCCCCAGGCTGGTGCCGTGCGCGCCTCCGCTGCCGCCAGTCTACCCCAAGGGCCCCCGCCTCCGTCCACCAGTGAGCGACCGCGTCCCCAGCCCGGGAGCGAGTTTGGCGCCGCAGCCCCGCCGGGAGGGTTCAGGCCTTCGGAGCGCGCAGGCCAGGGACGCGCGGTGAGAGCTTCGGGCCCCAATGCTCGCGTCTGGGGGTTGCGGTGGGAAGACAGCATGGGGAATGGGACGAGGGGTTCTGGCCCGGGAGATTCCCCGCTTCTATGATCAGCCTAAACCGCCGCCCCCTCCCCCTTAAGATCGCACCGTCCCCTTCTTTACCAAGGGACGCTAGCCCTTCCAGTGTCTCTACTGAGCTAGAATCTGCACTCCGGTAGCGCCTCACGAAGCAGCTGGGGCAGCAGGGGCTGCCCCCGGGCAGGGCATAACGTCCTGCACCCAGAGGCCCGGCACAGTCTTGGCAGCAGAAGTGGTTCTCGTGCCAGCGCTGTCCTTCTGCCTCGGTACAGCTCTGAGAGAAGATCAGCTGGGAGAGGTTGAGGAAAACGATTGATTCGTTCGTTCGTCCGTCCGTCCGTCCGTCCATCCATCCATCCATCCATCCATCCAGTAACCACACCTTATACCCATTAACGCTCAAAAAAAAAAAAAATGCCCACAGGCATTCCGATTTGGAGTATTTTGTAACTCTAGGATTCTGGGAGGGTGACTGGCTTTGGCCGGATCCTCCATGTAGCAGGTGGCATAGCCAGAAGTTGGGCCCCAGAGCTTTCCTGACTCCCAAGGCTCAGTACTGTCTTTCATGTTGTTAGGGTCTTTCTAGCATGGTCAAGCTCAGCACTGAGCATCTGGCATAGTGATGATTCAGGAATCCAAAAATGTTCCGAGTCCAAGAGAATTTACAGACCCCTGTTTGCACTGGGGGAGCAGAGGTAAAGGTCCCACGTGCGCAGAGCTCTTGAGTGGCCCTGGCTAGTTCCTCGTTCTCTCCACCCTGTTCTCCACTTCTACTACAAGACCCTCCAGCCTATGAAGGTGACAGCTGCTCCAGCATTGCTGGCTCTGGGGAGGAATTCTCCCAGTGTCTCTCTCCCCTTTTGCTCTACCTGGTCACAAGTGGGACATCGAGGTCGCAGCAGCTCTGCGTGATGGCGGCCACAGTAGAGATGTCCATCGTGGTAAAAGTAGATGAGGTTTATCAGGGCCTGCCCACAGGCATGGCAAGTAAAACAGGATCTGTGCCAACAGCACCGCTCACCAGCCCTGGCGGCAAACACTCCGTACTCTCCTGGATTCAGCAGCTTCTTGCACTGCCAAAGCAGAGGCCCTGGGCTCTTAACCTGAACCTTCTTAGCTTCACTCATGGCTCTCCAACCACATCCCCAATCCCCCAATCTGGCTGTTCACATTATGCTGCAGGCTCATCTCCACCGCAGAAGTCAACTCCCCAAACCTGGCTTCCTCCTTTCCCTAACATTTACCAAATCACCAACCCTAAAAACATTTCTCTGCTAAACTCCCCCCAACCCTTTCTGCAGAGCAAAGGGCGGAGGAAGGGAAAGGCTCAGGGATGGAGAAGGAACAGACATACTCCCTACCTTCTCACAGGTGTATCCTTCAAGCTTGGGAGGTAACAAGCGGGCCACCCCCTGTCCCATGGATTTCTGCTTCCGCTGGGCACAGAAGAGCCGCAGTTGGGTCAGTTCCTCCTCCCCTAGGGCCAGACAGTAGCGCTCCTAAAGGAAAGGTCCACATGCACCCAAACCTTAGAACACTGCTGGAGTGACATGTTCTCTAAGGTTGATGCTGGCTGGGAGAGAGGCAGAGCCTTGGGAAGGAATGGCGCATGTGCTGCCGCGGAGATGGCCGGCACTCGGGGCTGCACCGGGTAGCACTTAGCACCATCATCACATAGTGTGGCCCTTGTTCCCATTGAGCTAGGTCCCAGAATCCCTTTCACATGTGTTCTCTGCTCCATAGACTGTCTTGCCTCTCGGTGAATTGTAAGTCTTTAGGCTGCACATGCTGGGGCCCTCAATAAATACTGAACAACCACATTTCTACATTCGTGCACCCCATTCTTGGTTGCAGATGCCGTTCATGTCCATTTTCCCATTTGCTCTTAAGCTAAGCCTTGTGATGCGCAGGACATGTATTCCTGCACCTGTCTGTCATTAGCTGTGGAACTCAAGCTAAAGGGAATTGCTTCCTCCAGCTACGGGCAAAACTGAGCCTTTTAGTCATATGTCTTGAATTCTAGACCAAGACTCTTACTACACAGTAAGTAACAAGGTGTGGAGAGGGAGCGAAGGAGGAGCGAGGGGAATCCGAGGGGGGGGACCCACGTCACTGTCCTGTGGAGGAAACTGCTGCAGGAGGGTCCGAAACTGAGGCCAGCTTGAGACTTGATTGGTATCCAGGCAAGGTGGGCCCAAGCTCGATCCTGGAGGAGCCTGAGGAGGCACAGGAGAAGGGGGCTGGGTCTTGCCCTCCCCTCCCCTCCCCTTACCGCCTGCCCTCCAATCTACAGCAACTCCTAAGCATTCCTCTCCACTTGGAGGAAAGCCCCTCCTGCCCGTCACTAAGAATAGGAGATCTGTCTGGCATGGTGGCACATGCCTTTAGTCCCAGCAGTAGGGAGGCAGAGGCAGGTGGATCTCCCTAACTTCAAGCCTCTTCTACAGAGTGAACAGTAGGTCCACTCCTGACCCGAGACCTG
>NC_022028.1:2792421-2793974 GCF_000317375.1 Microtus ochrogaster | reverse complement strand
ACTCCATATACTGGAAGGAGCCCCCAAACACCACTCCATATACTGGAAGCTCCACATCTGCACACTCGTAGAGCCAGGCTCTGACAACCTACGCGGACTTGGGAGAGGTGCTATTATGTTTGCAGGAATGAATTTCAACCCCTAAGTCCTGAAAAGAGAACAGGTCGACAAAGAGTTAGGCAAAGCTGAGGGGGTGTGCAGCCCCACCCACTGGGAGGCTGAAATAGGAGTACAAAGTTCAAGAGTTACATGACAAAGTCTTACCTCAAAGTGGGGGACAGAGGACCTGGGATAGCAAAATGGCTCAGCACATAAAGGCACTCAACACCAAGCCTGGGTTTGATTCTCTGGACCCTCATGGTGGAAGACTGACTCCCACAGGTTTCCTCTGGCCTCCACATGTGTTGTGGTTCACAACAGACACACACACTGAGTAAATATTTAACAAACTTCGGGTTTGGTTTTGTTTGAGACAGGGTGTGTTTCTGCAGCCCCGAGTGGCCTAGAACTTGATACTCATCCATAGACCAGGCTGGCCTTGTACTCACAGAGATCTGCCTGCATCTGCCTCCTGGGTTCTCCTGGGTGCTAAAACTAAAGGTGTGCCCACCACACCTGGCTAATAAAGGCTTGATTTTGTTTGGACGGAAAGAAAAATGCAAACATCTCCTGGTTGGTAGGAGGGGAACGAGGGCCAGAGGATGAGAGCATGGTGGTCTCAGAAAGAGTGGGACTCAGCCGGGCGGTGGTGGCGCACGCCTTTAATCCCAGCACTCGGGAGGCAGAGGCAGGCGGATCTCTGTGAGTTCTGTAGACCAGTCTGGTCTACAGAGCTAGTTCCAGGACAGGCTCCAAAACCGCAGAGAAACCCTGTCTCGAAAAACCAAAAAAAAAAGAAAGAAAGAAAGAGCGGGACTCCTACCTGAACAGAGGTGTCCTCGTCGCCCTCTACTGGCTGCTGGCCTGCGCCACTGTCTGAGTTAACTCGTGGATCTGGCTCCCTGAACATAGAACTGTCCTGCTGGAGGGACCAGTCAATTCTGAGCTGACCCTGGTGACCGACAGTCTGCCTGGAAAAGACAGAAGATCAGCTCATTCAGTGAGCCTTCCCAGCATGCCAGGCAATGGTAAGTGCTTTCCAAGTGCTATCTCAGTCTCGTCAACAGCCAGGAGACCGAGGTAGGCGTTGTCCCCAGCTTACAGGCGGCCAGTCTGGGGCTCAGACAGCACTGGTGTGTGTGTGTGTGTGTGTGTGTGTGTGTGTGTGTGTGTGTGTGTGTGTATCCAAGGTCAAACAGCTGTAAGTGGCAAAGTCAGATCTTTAGCCCCTGAGCTTGTGAAGTTCAAATTCTTGGATATTACAAAGCTGGGTGGTATAGAAGAGAAAGCAACCATGGAAGGAACCGTTCTGCTCTCCCATGAGCCTCTGGGCAGGCTGGAGCTCTCCTACTCACCTTGCCAGTCTTCCCAAGGTCCCTCAGTGCAGCTCACCACACATACCCATCTCCGCACTACACCCTACCCAGGCTGTTCCTCAGTCACCCCACACACAC
>NC_022028.1:2789483-2791726 GCF_000317375.1 Microtus ochrogaster | reverse complement strand
CACTACACCCTACCCAGGCTGTTCCTCAGTCACCCCACACACATCTGTCTCCACACTACACCCTACCCAGGCTGTTCCTCAGTCACCCCACACACACACCTGTCTCCACACTACACCCTACTCGGGCTGTTCTTTTCCAGCATTGCCCTTGTGGAGCCTGGCTAAAGGCCTCCTTGCCAGGAATCCTCCTCATCTTCTCTGGCCTGTACCAGTTCTCCCTTCCTGAGTTCTCAAAGGAAGCATAGTCAGTGGCCCCAAATTAGTACCCAGTGTCTCCTCATCTAGTCTAAATGCCTCAAGGGTACAAGAAAATTCTGTGTCTACCCCATAGCCCCTCACAAACCCGACAAGCCTCTTCCACCAAGCTATACTTCCTGTCCTTATAGCAGCATGAAACAGGGTCTCACAGAGCCAAGGCTGGCCTTGGACTCCTGATCCTCCTGCCTCAACCTCCAAAGTGCAGAGATCCAAACCATGCACCACCACACCCCACTTTATAGCAGCAATTTTAATGACTAGTCCCAGTGCACCTCTTTAGGCACAGTCAAAATGGGATTGCGGTGTCTTTGGGCGGGACTAACTACTGATGCAGAGAAAAGATGGGCGCTGCTCTGGATGAGGTCGCAGGCTAGTGAGCGGGAACCAGAGAGAATAGGGTTCATGCACCTGTATTCTGGGTGGAAGGCTGGGTTGTGTGGGATGGTGACAGCCGGAGCAGACATTTACAAGTTTATTCACTGTTCGCGACTATTCTAGAACTTTATATAATAGGTCCATTCTTACCGTCCATTGAAGCAGTTTCTTCTACGCTTTTACAGTTGAAAAACCAACCAAACCATTGACCAATGAGCAAACTACAAAGTTCCGGGAGTTTTAGGAGGTACCCTACCTCAGGGCAGCAGCTGAGCTCAGGAGAACCAACAGTGAATCTCTAGGCTTTGGGAAGTCCTGAGGTTCCATGTATAACCACCAGAGTGCCACCCAACCCTATGGACCCCCCAGTCCCCTTCAAATATCCAGTGCCACCCTTCCCCCCTTCCTGGCTCCACACCCACCTGTTTCCTTCCTGTCCGTCCCTCTGGGCAGGTTTCCTGTGGAAGGTGGCCAGGATGGACTCCACACTCAGGGGTAGGAACAGCCACACCCCTTAGCAGCACTGCTTCAGCTCCACAAAACAAGGGGGGAGGGGGTTTCTGGATTAGTTCTAGTTTGCATGGAACTCTCTGGCACAAAAATAACTCTCAGAAATCAAACTTCTACCCGTCACCCTTCCTGTCCCCCACCTCCGAGCAACCTGATTCACCCTCCAGCTACCATTGGACCCCATCTTACTAACACGCTGGTTTCCTCCCATAATCCCCTTCCTCTCCTTTCAGATAAGATCGGGTCAAACACTGACTCCCGCCTCTCGCCCCAGATGCAAGCTAGCTCAGGGGTTCAACCTCCCCAAACAACACCCATTCTTGGAAGGATGAGCCCCAGAGGTCTTTGGCACTAGAGAGCAGTAGAGTGGAAAGGTATCCCTGAACCAGAGGGAAAAGGGAGGGAAATATACGTTCCCATCAAGTGGCCTCTCGGCAGAGCCCCAAAGTTTTCCTAGGACTTTGTGGACCACCCGCAGGGCGGAAGCTCGTCGTGTGCTTACCGAGTTCGCTTGGGGTCCCTGTCTAGCTGCTGGTTTAGGAGTGGGGTCTCAGCCGCCCGGGCTGTTCTGGTGAGACCCGCCGTCGGGCCACGCCCCCAGTGGCCCCGAACTGGGTGCTGCAGACTGAGGGAAGCGCTCGTGGGTCTCAGGGCGGGAAGGGCGCAGGTGTCCGCGGACTTGGCTACGCGGAGCCCGAAAGGTCTAGAGTCTCTCGGCCCGCCCCCGGCTTCAGCCCCTCCCCCTCTGCGGGCCTCTCCAGCTCCTCCCCTCTGTCCCCAGTGTCCCTCGCTACTTTCCCTCCTGGATTCCGAATCCTGTCCCGCTTCAGTCCTCCGATCCGCTCTGCTCTCTCTCGAGATTCTCTTCTGCTAGAGAGAATGCTGACATCTCTGCTTCCCCGCCCCATGCCGCGCCGGGCCCCTCTCAAGACAGGCCACGCCCCTCAGGATTCCCAGCCACCGGCCCCGAGCGCCCTCTGGCGTCTGCGCATGCTCTCTGCCCCCGACTGCAAAGTCCTCCAAAGGGACCTTCTAGGCTGCCTGCCGGTTGCCCCCGCTCGGGTCGGCCGGCCCGCAGCGTCTCGTTGGTGCAGCCCGCG
>NC_022028.1:2767826-2789368 GCF_000317375.1 Microtus ochrogaster | reverse complement strand
GCGGGGCGATGTGAGTCGGGGCGCGGCGGGGCGGGGACCAGGCGGCTCTACCGAGGCCGTGTCGCGCCGCGCCGCAGTCTCCGCTCCTATCCTTAGAAAGCCCCAAGCGGGCGAGCTAGCGGCGGACCCGGGGGCTGGGGGCGGGGATGCAGGCTTGGAGCTCGACTGCGACCTCCACATTCCATCTGGGTATCTAGAAAACCTGTAACCAGTTCTGCCTCTCGCTCCCCAGACCCCACCCTCTCCCCTCCCCCTGGTTACACCTTCGGGTCTCTAGGATCCCGCAGAACCCCCTCACTCACCCACCCAACCTCTTGAAATACCCACCGACACATCTCGTTCTCCCTTCAGTGGCCCACAGGCTTCCGCAGTCACCATCCAGAAATCCCTCAGCCTTTTCATTTCTGCACCATGCCCAAATCCAGAATCTCCCAAGCCCATCTTCTCCCAAGGCTTCGAATATATTTTCAGACCACATACCTTCATCTAGTGCCTGTCCCTACCTACCTCAGACCAGAACCCCCCCACCCCACCCAATGTAATCTCTCTCAATGGATTATCTAATAATGTGTTTGAAATCTCAAAGAAAAAGAGGGGAGTCGGAAAGGTGCAACCCCTCCCCCATCTTGCATCCAGCAGCTCTTGGCTTCACATCCCTTCCCAACACCCTGTTGATGGTTTAAGCTCCCATGGTCTTTTCAGTACCTGCCTTTAGCCTGCACACAATTCCTTTAACCTCCTTACTCCTTCCAAAGAATTACCCAGACCAAGAGGTGTGGGGTTCTTTTACCTAGAGTTGTGCAGGGCTGGGGGGGGGGGGGGGGGCACTGGGACGTGCTGTTTTCCTGGACCGGGAGGGAGGGATTTCAGGAGTTTTCTTCAGAGTCCTGGCTTGTTGATTCATCTATCTAGGGCTCAGATAATCTGAAAATTTGCCTCTTGTTGTAACTGTCCCTTCTGACACTAGGAACAGAAAGCCTGACCAGCTTTCAAATGGGAAGTGCTTCACTAATACCTGCTTCTAGAACTTCTAGAAGTTACTTCAGCTAGAACTCCTTGGTATTTCCTCAGAAAAGGGGAAGGGTCAGGAGTTGGAGATGGTGGAGATGGTGTCTGAATGACAGACCCTCCCCCAGATATAGCAACAAAACGTTCTAGAATGTTGGTTTTCAGAATCTTAAACTGGTGCTCTTGCTGAACTAGCATATTGTTATTGTTCTTCTGAGAAAGAAAACTTTTCGTAGGGTTGAAATTCTCTGCAAGGTCAGGTGGTGGTCTGAGCTGCAGGATTCCGAGGGGACGCCAGTGATGGCTGCCAACTGGAGGTGTTGGGCATCTCAGAGTTCGTTGTCCTTGGTCATAGGGAGGTCCATCCAGGGCTACAAAGTTGTGGCCTTTCGTCTGAGATCGTGTTGTGTTCATTGGTCTTTCTAGCTGGACCCAGGATTCACTAGGACCTGGACCAGATAAATCCAGGTGGGAGACACTGATAAGTCCGTTTCATGAAGAGTTGGGGGCTGAGGGTAGGTTTCCATTAACGTATGGTCTCTGTCTCCTGTGCTAGGTGAGCCCCAGGTGTGAACCACAGGGATCCAGGTGATTTTCTGCAGACGCTTTGCCATGACACCCCTCCAAGGACGGGGGGAGTGAAGTGGGAATCCTTTCCCATGCCCCTCCCAGGGTCAGCTCCCCAATGGCCTGGGTGAGGTAAGAACTGTGGCTAGGTGTCAGTTTTGTAGAGTTTGTTAACTCGGGAGGAATATAGGGAACAGGTCACTGGATTGTCAAAGGTTCTACCACAGCAACAGAGGTTCCTGGATAATCCACTACCTTGTGGTTTTTCGCAGTAAAGTGAACCTCTTAAAACTGCTGGCTGGGCTGGGTGGTGGTGGCGCACGCCTTTAATCCCAGCATTTGGGAGGCAGAGGCAGGTGTATCTCTATGAGTTTGAGGTCAGCCTGATCTACAAGAGCTTGTTCCAGGACAGGCTCTAAAGCTACAGAGATTCCCTGTCTCGAAAAATCAAAAATAAAGATAAAAAGCACTGCTGGCTGGGCCTAGGAGTGTAGCTGGGCAGCAGAGCGCTCGTGTGGCGAGCACAAAGCACTGCATTGGATTTCCAGCACGAAGAACAAAACCTCTGTTTGGGTTCTGTCCGTTTGTGTCTTATTCCCTTAGGTCACAGAGGTCTAAGTGGTTTCCCTTGGTAGTAAGGCAGAAACTGAGCTGTTGTGACTGTCTTCCCATTATCAGTAGCCTGAAGGGAAAAGCCTGCTAAGGTCTCCTATCTCTGCTCAGACCTTTGGGAAAGCAACCCGGCCTTCTGTGAGTTGCTTTCGTGGAATGCTGGGAGTTCAGTCTGGAGCCTCATAGGAAATATCTACTGCTGAGCTACATGCTCAGCCCCAGCATTTTTCTTCTTCAATGAAGAAATTTCTAACCAAGGTTTTTTTAAAAAATCATGCTAGTCTGAGCCCAGCCTGGTAGTATTTTTACTCCCAGCACTTGGAAGCCGAGACAAGAAGATCTCTGTGAGTTCCAGTGTTCGGTCATTAAGTGTGGGTTTGTCTTTTTTGTTGTTTTGTTTCCATTTGGTTTTTGGTTTTTTCAAGACAGGGTTTCTCTGTGTAGCCCCAGCTGTCCTGGATCTCTCTCTGTGGACCAGGCTGGCTTGAACTCACAGAGATCCACCTGCCTCTGCCTCCCAAGTGCTGGGATTAAAGATGTGCGCCACCGCCTGGATTGTTGGGTCTTATGATCACAGTGTACTAACAGTTTACTTGAAGAGAACACCAGAAATACTCATTTCAGGTGGATATTAGGGTGGAGCAAGGGAGGAAAGAGAGAACATGGCTGGAGTGAAATGGGTAAGGTGAAAAATGAGGGAAAGAAAAAGGAACAAGATAGTATCTGCGACACGCAAGGGACACTGTTTGCTGACTCCAGATGAGGATCACAGCTGTGACAGCCACTCCCATGCCCCTTATAGCCATGCTGCTCTTCCAGTCAGTCACTCCATAGGCCAGACCCCTGTGTGCTTCCCAGGCCTCTGAGAAGCTTGCTATCCCCCGCCTGTAGGGGTCCTTCACTCATTCTAACTTGAATTAATGTTTATCCCAAGCATGTTTGACCACGGGTTGAGAGAGCATTCCCTCAGCGTGCGTCTGTGTCCTGCAGCCTCTTGGCTGGAGGATGTGCTCACAGTGCAGTGTCTGCTCAGAGCTCCTTGGCAGGGTGACTGGTGACCTGCTCATCCCTTGTCTGTCCCTAGGGTGGAAAGGCTGCTCTGACACCATGGGGAGCTGCTGTAGCTGCCTGGACAGAGACAGCGTGCCACACAACCACCCTACCAAGTTCAAGGTACCCAGAGCCTCTCCCTGCTCGAGTTCCCAGGGCCTGTTGAGTTTAGGCCTCCAGTATCTCTCGGGAAGGAGAAATGACAGGCTATGGTGTGGACTCAGTAAGGTGCCTTGTGCTTGCTCTCTGATGTCTGAGGTGGTCTGGCAGGGGAACCTAACCCTTTTTTTTCTGGTTGTTCTTTTCCTCCCACCCCCTTCCCACCAAGAATAATATGTTTTAAAGAGAGCATACATAGCCCTGAAGAAACACTATATTGGTGTTTTATGAACCTTAGCTCCCTACATCCCATAGGAGGCGCCTTCTCCTCACACTGGGGTTTGTCAGGGCCAGTGTTTCTCCTTCCCAAGTAGAGAGGGAGCCCTCAGCAAGTTTGTACAGTTTGGGGATTGGAGGGTGGCTGTATCTGCTCAGCAAGTCTTTCAACTTTGAATTAACGGTTAACCCCTTCTTTGTTGACATCCTGGCCTTTGAAATTAAGCCCCAGGAAGTTCTTGAGCATCAGACAGCTAACCACCTGGCCTTGGAGGTCAACAGGTGACCTCTTTCCTGTCTGCAGATATCAGAGCTGAGAGCCATAGAAGAGATTACCCCATCGAACTGTCATGCCCCATGGCACTGCTCCATGTGACCCAAGGGAGCAGTGTTCCTGTGGTACAGCTGAGAGCCACTCAGTCTCCTGGCCCTAACCCCACAGTCACTGTCTCCCAGTGGCTCAGGGTCTCTTGCATACACTTCTTGGGTTCTTTACTGACCCTGTGTCCATTCTCCCTGCAGGTGACTAATGTGGACGATGAAGGGGTAGAGCTGGGCTCAGGGGTGATGGAGCTGACCCAGAGTGAGCTGGTGCTGCACCTGCACCAGCGGGACGCTGTCCGCTGGCCCTACCTCTGCCTGCGGCGCTATGGCTATGACTCCAACCTCTTCTCCTTTGAGAGTGGGCGCCGCTGTCAGACGGGCCAGGGTGAGTACCAGCTCTGCCCTCCAGGACAGGGACATGAGCTTGTTACAGAATTGGAGCGTGGCCTTTCACATACTGACATCAGACTTGGTGGTGTTGCTCAGAGCAGAGAAAGGTCCAAGCATCACTGCTGTTCTTCCTCGAGCCTTGTGGGAACATTTGGTGCGCAATCCATGAAGTAGCCAGTGCTCCGAGGCCAGAGGCCACCTAGCAGAGACAAACCACTCTTCCCATTGTTGCTATGGTTTCAGGGTTCTACTGCTGTTGCAGTAGGGAAAAAAAAGCCTTCTGAGCTACCATGTCATACACCCTGGGTCTCATCCATAGTGGAAGAGGTCAGGAAGAAGACTGGCTGCTCTGGGCTGAGATCTGGGGAAGCGGGAGCTTGGGTCTCATATACAGATTAGCCTTCAGGAGCCCAACATTTCTCTGCCATCCCCTGTGGGCAGTGGAGAGTACTGGTTCCCCCTGGGCATCTGCCCTCTGCAGCCAGAGGTCAGGGGCTAGCAGCTTGTTCCAAGAGGCTGAGGTTAGGGCGTGAGGTTTGGGCTTGTCCATTATGTCCAGGTGTGCTCAGCTCCAGAAGTCCTTGAGATTGTGCTGCAGGCAGACAGGTGGAGGAGAGCAGCGTCAGGCCAGTGAGTCTCCTGGGTTGACTGCTGTGCGGCCCTTTCCTCCATGTGTCTCATTCCTGTAGTTCATGGGCACTAGAGGGCACAGGAGAACATGGCGTGTGAACAGAGATGAGGCAGAGAGAGCCGCTTGATCTGCACTTGGCACCTGAGGGAGGCTGTCCTAGATCCCAGTGGGGGGCTTCTCCTGATACCAGGCTTTCTCTGTCCCCTCCCTCCTCCATCTCTCACCGCCCCTCCCCTTTGAGATGGTCTTTTACCTGTAGGCTTCACTGGTCTCTAAACTCAGGTGAGTCTCCTCTCACCTCCCAAGGTGGTTCACAGCAGGGTGTCGCCACCTCTTCCTGTCTTTTCCAGCTTTTACATTTCCTGTCACAAGAGCCCTTTTTTTCTTCCCCATCTTTCTCATTCTGTTTCTACAAACTTCAGTTGCCCTATACTCGGGCAAATGGGCAGCACTATAACAGTAATACGATATGCATTGTCCATATTTCCACTTAATTGTATTTATTATTATTTGGGTGTGGTGCTGGGACTTAAACCAGAGTCTGTGCATGCTAAGTAAACATTTGACCACAGATTCCACCCCTACCCTGGTTTTTTTGAACAGGGTTTTAATGGGTAGCTCAGGCCAGCCTTGAACTTTGTGACTACTTATGAGGGTGTGGTGCCATATCTGGTGATATATCTATCTTTGCTGTGGATGTGTGCCCAAGGTATCCCCAGAGCTGCCCCTGAATCCCATGATCCCATGTTGCAGAGCCCCAGGCTGGCATCTTCAGAGCCATTGAATTCCAGGTGTTCAGTCCATTCCTGGCACTTTGGGGACAGGTCAGACTTGGAAGGGCTTAGAGGTTGACCATACGCAGGAGCCACAGGACTGCCTTGCTGTGTCTCTCTTCAGCTCTGCCCATCTTCTCCCTTTTTCACCAGAACCCAAGCTCTGGGAGGACCCTGTGTGCAGAGGCAGGAGGCCTAGTCTGTGAATGACTAGAGGGCACTGGGTGGAGCTTGTTTTTCCTGGAGTGCAGGGAGATGGGGACAACTCTCTGTGGTTTTCACTTCACCCCTGAAGGCAGCCAACCTCATGAAAACAAGCATACCTGGGGGAATATGGCTGCAGTGCTGGGCCTTGGAACTATAGCAGGTAGTATAGAGAGACAGGTGCCAGGGGTTTATCCCCTCCCACCCATCCCTCCAGCGTCTTTGGGGTTCTAGAATGCCCCGAGGATGAATGCTTAGGAAAGGAGAGGCACAGGGTGGGATTGAAGTTCAGGGACATTTCCTTTTGACTGGTTGAAGTTCCCTAGCCGCTTAGGGTTTGCAAGAGCCTTGTTGCTTTTTTGCCTTCTCCAGGGATCTTCGCTTTCAAGTGCTCACGGGCTGAAGAAATCTTCAACCTGCTGCAGGACCTCATGCAGTGTAACAGTATCAGCGTGCTGGAAGAGCCAGTTATCATCACACGGAACAGCCACCCCCCAGAGCTCGAGCTTCCTCGAGGGCCCTCACAACCCACTGGTAAGGAGACCCCCACCCCAGGAACCGTGAGTCTGGGAGGCCCAAGTCAAGCTAGCAGGTAGGGGATAGCTGGGTTGAGCCAGCTTTCCTGGACATTCCATCATCAGAACCATTCCTGAGGATAGCTCAGTGCTGGGCAGGGCCAATTGGGTGACTCAAGCTGGAGCTGCAGAATCCTAGGCACTGGGTCGACTAGTGGTTGGGAAGCAGACAGGAAGACGTTGGGTTGCCATAGAAACAGCAGTCTGGAGCTTTTTGCTTCTGTCTGTCTACTGGGCTAAGTTACACACAACATGTACCTCTCCTGCCTTACTGGTGCAGCCATCTCTGGCCATGACTGTGTAGGGATCCCCACGGTTTGTGTTCGTTGGGTCTCTGACTACACAACTGCTTATTGCTCTGCATTCCCTGGCCGGGTCTGGGGGAAATAGGAGGGATAGAAACGGTCCCTGCCTTTGTGGCGTTTGCGTGGTGCTCAGTGGCAAAGCCTGACTGCAGTCATGGATGGTCCTGGGGTGACAGGTATACCTTCCAATGCTTAAAGTAACCCGCTGTGATGGAATGGGAGCTGGGGCAGCCTCAGGCCTCAGGGTGACTTCAGAAGGCAGGCCAGGGCTTCCAGTTCAGTGTGGCTTAGTCACACGAGGAGCCCGGAGAGTGTCTTGCCTTGCACCCCACAAATGTGTGCATCTGAATGTAAATGATTGTCAGGTGATTCCCATACCCCTCCCCTTGGCTGCCACCTCTAGGCTACACTGTCTCCAGCCTCTCCAATGGCTGCCCTGGCTGCCCTGGAGAGGGCACACGGTTCTCCGCTCCCCGCCGACCCTCCACAAGCAGCCTCCAACATCCCACGCTTGGGGAAGAGTCCACCCACACCCTCATTGGCTCCGATGAGCAGGTGCGCATATGGTAGGCTGCTCTCCAGGTGGGGATGGGGCCTAGGAAAGGGTGTGGGAAGGGGAAGAAACACAGCAGGGCTCCTTTCTACCCCCAGAAGGGTGAGCCTCTTGGGAGCTTTAGAGGCGGCAGAAGAAACGTGGCTCTTTTGCTGTTCCTCTGGTTCTGTCCACTGCCTTTCCCACCCTCCTAGTCCTTGAACCCACTTGTTCCCTTGACATCTTTCCCCTGCAGTCCCACACCTATGTCAACACACCAACTGGTGAAGAAGACCACCGCAGGAGTCGCCACTGCCTGCAGCCACTGCCTGAGGGCCGGGCACCCTTTCCACAGACCCGGGTTTCCGACCAGCGGGACCCGCAGGTGTTCTTACAGCCAGGGCAGGTCAAGTTTGTGTTGGGCCCCACCCCGGCTCGGCGGCAGGCGATGAAGTGCCAAAGCCTGTGTCCCAACATGCATGACTCTCCCCATCACAACAATAACGAGGGCCCTTCTGAGTGCCCAGCCCAGCCCAAATGCACCTACGAGAATGTCAGCGGGAGCTTGCGGCAAGCAGCTGGCTGGAGACTGAGCCCAGAGGAGCCGGGGTGGAATGGCCTGGCCCACCGTAGGGCCGCACTACTGCACTACGAGAACCTGCCCCCGCTTCCCCCTGTGTGGGAGAGCCAAGCTCAGCAGCTGGGCCGGGAGGCCGGGGACGATGGGGACTCCAGGGATGGGCTTACACCATCCTCAAATGGCTTCCCTGATGGTGAGGAGGATGAAACCCCACTACAGAAACCTACCAGCACCCGGGGCTCCTCTACCCGTAGCCACAGCAACTTCCCTGTCCCACTGACCCGACGCCGAGGCTCCCCAAGAGTCTTCAACTTTGATTTCCGCCGGCCTGGCCCTGAGCCCTCAAGGCAGCTCAACTACATCCAGGTGGAGCTCAAGGGCTGGGGCACAGACCATCCCAAGGGGCCCCAGAACCCCGCAGTGTCCGGAGCTCCTGGGCCCACCCCACACCCTGCTCGCAGCTCAGACTCCTATGCCGTGATTGACCTCAAGAAGACCGTGGCCATGTCCAACCTGCAGAGGGCTCTGCCCCGGGATGATGGCACCGTCAGGAAGACTCGGCACAACAGCACCGACCTGCCTCTGTAGACCTGGTCCTTCCCCGCCCGCCTCCTGCAGGGAGACCTCCACCTCACCCACCAGCCCTGGACTCAGCTGCTTTGCAGACACTGGGGCAGACCAGATGCTTCTCTGCATTGCTGGAGTCCCCACAGATATCAGCCACTGAGTGTCCAGTTCCCCAAGCTGGGGAGAGGAGAGGGTGAGCTGGAGAGGAGGGAGCCATGGTGTAAACTGTGAAGGGTTCCCAAGGTTGCATTTTGCACCCTTCCCTAATGTCCATTTGTCTAGTCTGTCAGCTGTCTGTCTGTATGTGTTTTCCCTTTTTCTTGTTTCTTTTCTTCTTTTTTTTTTTTTTGGTTGGAGTTTTGAAACATTTTGTACCTGTTGGTTTTATTTATCAGTTTATTTTTCTATTTATTGTTTTAAATGTAACTTAACATATTTATTATTAATATAATTATTTTTAAATTCTGGTTCAGTGAGTCTATCTTCTTGTGCAGTCTTTCCTGGCAGGGGTCTAGATAGGTAGAACAGGCAGGCCTGATAGAGATAGGGTCATTCTGGCAAAATCAGGGTGGTTGTAAAGTCTGGTCATTTCTTTTTCTTCTCTAAGAAGCCTAAAACTTATAGTTGCCAGGGATGGACGAGCTCTTGCAGAACAAGACCCCGTTGCCGGGAGCCCAGATGTAGAAGGAAACTGGAGGAAAGGTGCTCCAAGAGATGGTGTTCTCATCCCAGGCTGAAGTGGACCAGGGAGGGGAGGAGAGACATTTCACTAGACTCTCCTCTGCACCCCTCCAGGCAAGCCCCATGGGCAACTGCCACCCCTTAACATGTTGGCCCAAAGGTAGACCACAGCTTCTTCTCCTCAGCTACCCCAGCACAGCTGAGCCCAGGCTGGAACGTTCACACAGGATTTTGGTAAAATCCCAGAAGTAGCCCAGGTAAAACCATGTGACATCTGCCCTGCCTTCCAGATTGTTGCTGTAGGCTGTCTTGGAGGACTGCCCCAGGATGGAGCCCCCAGGGACCTGTACCTTAGCTCAGGCGCAGCAGGGCCAGCGGTCTCCTGCCAGCCCCCATCGTTCAGGCCACCTGGTGCCCTCTTGTGGCAGGACTCTGTTCTTCCTCAGGCTGTGCCTCCTCCCTGTGATGAGCTCTGAAGCCTGAGTGAGCATGAGAGCCCGCTCGCCCAAGACATATAGACAGGCCTTTTCTCTGGGTGCTCCCTGTGTGGCTCCCCGTCCTGTGCAGTGATCATGTGGCCCTCTCATCAAGGCAACAGTCCGGGGTGGGGCTCCCCGGTTTTCCTCTGCCACCATCTTCTGCGTGGAGATTAAACTGAGAACGCCCTCCTGACAAGTGGATGTGTCCTGCACTCTCTAAAATGCACAAAGGGGATTGGATACAGCAGGATGCAGGAGGAGACTGCCGCCTCACCTTGGAGCTCAGGCCGCAGACCCTTCTCCTTCTTCCACCCCGCTGGTCTCTGCTCTGGGAGATAACCCTCTGCAGATCAGACTGGCTTCAGCACTGGCAGGGTGCTCCCGGCCTCTGCAGCCTCCCGAGGCAGCTTCAGTGTCCTCCAGCACACGTCCCTGCTCTTGCAGCCTCTCGTCAGGAGGGTTTGTGTCTAGACACAGAAAGGTCAGTCGGGGAGGGGGGCTGGGGGCGCAGGGTGGAGGCAGTACAACTGTGCCAGGTCAGGCCTTAGGACCTTAACCACACTTGAGCAGTTATGGAGCCATGCTGACAGACTGGTTTTTCCCTTTCCTTCCTCCCTCATCTCTTGCCCTCTTTTTCTCCTCTTCCTCTCTGCCTATGGGAATGGAACCCAGGGCCTCAGGCGTACTAAGCCAACAGTTCATGGGCAACTGCACCCCCAGTTCTCCAGACTCCTCCACACTGACAATGGGCACTGCTGGGGGGGTGGGGTCAGAGGCTGCTGTAGTCAAGACACCCAATCCTGTCCCTGACTCTGCCACTGAATGGTTAGGCAAGTGGGCCTCATTCTGCACATGGAAGACCCGGAGCTGATATGACAAGTAGCCAGGCAGATGAGGAACGTCATTTCACTTGGATAGTGGACAGATTTTAAGTGTGGTCCCTGCACCTTTAGACCTAGCACTTCAGAGGTTGATGCACATGGACCTCTGAGGTTAAAGCAAGCCTGGTCTGCGAGCCAATTCCAGCCCAGCCAAGATACATAGTAGGACCGTGTCTCAACACCAAAGAGCCCAGCTGTTCTTGAGGACAACAACAGTTGTCCTCACTCTTGAGGCCCCCAACTTAGGACTTGCTGCATTCCTTTAGAGACACTTAACCTCGTTCTCTTGGTTCCAAAGGCTGCTCTGACTCCCTGCGTCCCCCAGAACAAGTTACCATTGCTTCAGTGGGAAAGTCCAAGACACAGACCCCAGAAATTGGATCCCAGCCCGGTGGGGCCCTCACCTTCCCCTCTGCCTCTGACCCACATTTACTATAGGAATTTTCCTCTCTCAGGGATAGGGTAGGGTGAGAGAGGACAGCTTTCCTACAGGAAGGGATGGATGGGCAAATGGGCACAGTGCCCAGGAGGGTAACAGCTGCCCTTGTGTTGAGACCTGTCCCTCAAAAGTCAGGGCTGGGAGCTTAGATGGAATCAGCCATTTCATCCAGAAATCATAGCCAACACCAGTGGCTGAGCACCCGTTTCCTTCTTTAGATGCAGGCGATGCTGGCCCCCTGGGCTTCCCTCAGGGAAAGCAGAGGCTGCAGCATCCTGTCTGTGAGTGACATTTCAGGTCAGACCGGAGAGGCCCTCCCCAAACCCACCCCTGTGTAATAACAAGGCTTCACCAAGTCCACACAGAGCAGCTGAGACCATTTATCTCTGTCAGGCCTCACTGGGCAGGTTTTGTTATCTTAGTGTTCAGGAGAGGAAACAGGCCAGGAGATGAAGAGACTCACCTCAGGCCATGAGTTAATTAATGGCTTCTACTGGGGCTGGATGCCAGTCGTGTGGCCTTCCCACCCCTTCCCACCCCTGCTCTGGGCCAGGCCTGACCTGAGGACCACTCCCCTGCCCAAATGACTCCGTTCTCAGTAGAGCACACTCCAGTGTCCACCTTGGAATTCCAGGCCAGGACCTCGCCTTAACTACCCAGTGACCCTGCTCCTCCCGCGCCTGCCCAACACCGCAGATCTGCCCTGCTCCTGTACTCTGGTACATCCTCAGGGACAGCTCCTGTCCATGGAAGGGGCGGGGCAGGTGCCTAGGAGGTCAGGTTAACTGATCCCAAGTACTGGGTGCTCCAGCAAGTACCTTCAACTGAAGTCCTACTCAGAGGTGAAGAGGTCAGGATAAATGCTGCGAGCCTCCATCTAAGCCATGGCCATCTGTGGCAGAGAGGAGCTGGCCAGGGCAAGCAAGGCGGAGCGTTAGTTATCTGTGCCTTCGCCGTGACAGACATGCCTGACCACAGCCCATCATGGAGGACAGACATGACACAGGAGTGTGAGGCAACATCACTCGGTATCCATTCCCAGCCAGCGGAGGTTCGGCTCACTTCCTCCTTGTCTTGTCTGTGACCCCAGCCTGTAAAATGATGCTGCCCCCATGTTCCTCCTACCTCAGTTAAACCAGCCTGAAAGCCCCTCTAATACGTGCCCAAACGTTGGTCTCCTAGGGGATTTAAACTTGGTAAAGTAGATACTCAGAGTTAACCAGTACAGGGCTGGAGATGGCTTGGTAGTGAACAGCACAGCCTGCTCAGGCAGAAAAGCCAAGTTCAGTTCCTAGCATCCGTGTTGGCCTGCTCACACCTCCTGTGACTGCAGCTCCAGGGGACCGAGCACCTCTCTCCTGCCTCTGTGGGCACACGTACACATAACATGGACAGAAATAAAAGCAATTTTTTTTTTTTTGAGACAGGGTTTCTCTGTGTAGCTTTGTAGCTTGTCCTGGAACTTGCTCTGTAGACCAGACTAGCCTTGAACTCACAGAGATACACCTGTCTCTGCCTCCCAACTGCTGGGATTAAAGGTGTGCACCACCACCAAAATAAGAGCAAATCTTAAAGACTGGATTGACTACCAGGCAGTGGTGGCACACAGCTTTAATCCTAGCACTTGGGAGGCAGAAACAGGCAAATTACTGAATTTGAGGCCAGTCTGAACAACTGAACAGTCAGGACTACACAGAGAAACCCTGGTGGGGGCGGGATTAGGTGTCACAACCAGCTAGAATGTCAGCATGTGTGCCTCCCATGGTCCCTTCACCCTTCACCTTCTGCACTTTTTCTTCATCCTCCACACAGGGATAATGGCAGTTCCTCCCTCCAGGAATTATTGCCAGAGTCAAATAAGAAAATGTCCCCCCAATATTAACCATGCAGCTGGCTTCTAGTCACATGTTCAGTAGATGGAGAGGAGTGACTGGCTTGTTTCCATCACCTCCTTGTCCATCACCACTGCATTTGACTCCTCCCAGCATGCCTCCGGAGCTACTGTCTGTGCCCTGCCTGGAAACAGCACCCAGGGCTGACCTTCACTTGCCTCCTACAAGTCAGTGCCCTGCTCCAGACATTGTAATTCCACCAACACAGACCCTAAGTGTTCACTTCACTACTGGTTCTTGAGAACTTAAACTTGGCCTGAAACCATCCTGTCTTTTTCTATATAAACACCTGCTGCGTTCCTTGTCCCCGGCCCCACGTAGCATGGGAGTTCTTGGCAAATCAAGCTCAGAATGGTCCATGCATCCAGGTGTTAGTCCCTTTCAGCCCATCTGAGTATGCCCTGGGATTGTGAGGCACCAATTCTTGCTGACGGAATGCTAGGCATGGGAACTCAGGTTTCAGAAAGGGGTGGGGAGGCCGGGCAGTGGTGGCGCACGCCTTTAATCCCAGCACTCGGGAGGCAGAGGCAGGTGGATCTCTGTGAGTTCGAGACCAGCCTGGTCTATAGAGCTAGTTCCAGGACAGGCTCCAAAGCCACAGAGAAACCCTGTCCCAAAAAAAAAAAAAAACAAAACAAAACAACAACAAAAAAAAAACCCAGAGTTTCAATATCCCTGTCCCTTGGCTTAGTGCTTCCTGAAGCTTCATTCTGTGCTGGAGATGGGCAGAAAAGTGCCCTGGTCACTGTGGCATCTTCTCAGTCTCTTGTCTTGCTCTTTGGGTAGACACTTCTCTGGGCCCCATTTCTCCAGGATGGAGACACTGCTAGCAGAGCTGTCCCTGTAGAGGACCTGAGAGGTCAGGGGGTCAAGGGCATTGCTCTTGCGCCAGACACACTTTGTTCTTATCATAATGATTGGCTTTGAACAGTGACCCTCCCACTGAACCTGTGTCTTCCTTGTCCCCTTCAGCTCTGCCCATTAGCAGGGGGCTGTGACCCCTTGGGGGCTGGGGAAAGATTCTCCCTGGTGCTTCCTCACACCTGCTGTCCTTCAGCCTGTCCCAGCTTCCCTCCTGTAGGAGAGTCCCAGAAAGAGAGTGGCTGGGAGAGTTGAGTCCCACGGCTCTAACTCCCTGGGGGAAGGAATGTGAGCAGGCAGTGGCTGGTCTGCTCTGGACTGAGTACCAGACTGCGGCAGCCCAGCAGTGCAAGGAGCAGCTGGGGCTCAGCCTGAAGAATAGGGGTGGGGAAGAGGTACCAGGTGTTCCTGGAGGCTCCTTGTCTCCCTTTTCCTAGGAACACAGCAACAGATTGATCCTTGGGGGGTGAGGCCCAGTGTACACAGGTACAGTGACCTTGATTTCCTAAGTAAACATTGGACGGCCAGGACACAAAATCTGGATTGTGCGAGGTGAGCCCTAACAAAGCCTCAGACTCCCCAAAAGCTTTTGTCTAGGTGGAGAGGGAAGCTTTAAAGGGACAGGATTATGGGAGATATACTCATGTCACTGATAGCTGTGCGACCTCAGGCATATCCTTCAACTACTCTGAATCTGTTCCTTCAACTATCATGGGGAATGAATGGTGCCTAGAAAGTTCCTATGAGTAAAATAAAAATGCTGACTGTATAAACAGAAGCTGAATATCTAGCAACTGCATAAATAGCCAAGTGTAGCAGAACCAGGTAGGCAGAGACAGGAGGATCCTGGGAGTTCGCTGGCCAGTCATTTTAGCTGCATCAGTGAGCTCCGTCCAGGTTTAGTGAGAGAGATCCTGTCTCAGAAATTAATATGGACAAAAAAATTAAGGAAGACACCAGACATCCACCACTGGAGGCAACACACACACACACATGCACACACGCACTTAAAATTCTCAGTGGTTACCTGGCACACAACATGAGCTTAGTTTTGTTGTGGTTTTCGGTTTTTTTTTTGTTTTGTTTTGTTTTGTTTTGTTTTTCAAGACAGGGTTTCTCTGTGGTTTTGGAGCCTGTCCTGGAACTAGCTCTTGAACAGGCTGGTCTTGAACTCACAGAGATCCACCTGCCTCTGCCTCCCAAGTGCTGGGATTAAAGGCGTGCGCCACCACCGCCCGGCTTGTTGTGGTTTTTATAGCAACAGTCAGCTGATCTGGGAACGTTTCTGAAGGAGGTGGGCCCTGATCTTGTAGATTTGGAGAAGGAGAGGAAGGTGTGGGCCTAGCAATTAGCCCGCTGAGAGGGGAGAGCCTGGACTATAGAGCGAAGAAATAAGTGGGGAGGGGCTGAGAATAGCTTGGGGTGGGCAGGGAAAGTGGAGGTGACTTCCCTCTGTAGTCTATGGAGTATGGATCTGTGTACCTATGAATGGCCTTTGGGGGCCAGGCTGTGGGTGGTGAGGAGGCTTGGGGTTCAGTCCAGTGCAAGTGCCCACCATCAATCCATCCAACAAAGTATTTCCTGAGCATCTACCTGCTAGGGTAGGAGACACTGCTAGGGACCTAGCAGGCAGGACCAGTGAGACCTCGCCCTCCCAGTGCTGCATTCCGTGATCAAGGATGGCCTCTGGGAGGTTAGATTGGAGCCAAGATAAAGACTGAGGCCCTGCTGAGGGAGGAAATTCCAAGCAGAGGGAGTTGCAAGTACACGGGCCCTGGGGTAGGAGTGGGACAAACAGACTTGAGTTCATTGAAGAAGGCTCAGAGAAGACCGGGGAAGCTCTTGCAGGGAGAGGAAGGCACAGGCTGGGGTTACAGAAGCAGGACACAAGGCTGGGAAAGGTGGACTTTACCCAAGAGCAATCGGACACTTCTGGAGGGGGTCCCGCGCAGATGCCATGTCGTGTAGGGTGTAACAGAGTGGATCTTGCTGCTGGGTGGATGCCAGGGCTGAGGAGGGAGTGGGAAGGAGGCAGAAGTTGGGAGTTATGAACTAAATGTTTGTGCTCCCCGTTCCTTGTTGATACCTACCCCCCACTGAGATGGCCAACCTGATGGGACTTGGGTCAGTGATGCCCAGCCACTGCTATGGGGAAGAGGATGTGAGAGGATGTGAGAGGAGGGGAGAAGAAATTGGGGAGAGCTCCGAGGCCTGGGACAGGGACAGGAAGGAGGGTCCACTTCCTAAAGTGAGGAAGGACTATGGGGAGGAGGGGCAGATCCTAGCAAGAGACCCGGAGGACGAAACCTTGACAGTTGTGTCCTATCCCCGGAGCCAGAGACTGTAGAGTGTCTCCTCTGCCATATCCTCTCTGTCCCCGAGGCCTGACTTTGTGTGGCCCACATCAACCGCCTGGATGGCAAGCCCCAGTACACCTTAGACTTTAGACACTGGGGTAGCGATCTGTCTATAGCTGAGACCACAGTAATGTTCACAGCAGGCCTGAGGGACACCAGCAGAGAGGACCCTGAGAGATCCTCCTAAGCCATCAGGATCACACTTCAGCTACTCTAGAAAGGGTGTGTGTGCTGCGGGGGTGGTCTCTGCACTCTGCACACTTCTGAAAGCGGGTCCCCTCAGAATCTGACAGAACATCTTTGGGGTCACCTGAGGCCCTGGACCCGTCCTTTTGGCAGTCCCCATGTAGCACATGAAGACCCTTTGAGACCACCAGTCCCTTACCTGCTCCAGGCCTCAGTTTCCCAATCTGTATGGTTAGAACCTCCATATCTGAGTTGTATGTCTTCCCATTCTTGTCAAGGGCATCTCTCAGGAAGTTCCCCATCCAAGCTCTCTGTTCTCCTCAGATACATCCTTGGCCCCATCACATCCCAGGAAGTCACCACAAGCGTCCCTGAGCTCAAACACCTAACTGGCACACCCATACAGACCCAAGCAAGCCTGACAGGACCACCCAGCTGAGGCTCCACTGGGGGAAGGGAGGCAAGGCAGAGACTGGGCCAGATCGTCCAGAGCTCATTATCAGTGTTTAGCTTGGGACTTTTGGGTCCGGTCTGGATCCTGCTCCTTATCCAGGCCCATGATTAGATTCTTTGGACTTTGATGTATCCGAACTTGAGACAGGACTCTCACTTCCCTGGCACCCAGTCTCCAAACTCACGGCCTCCACCTAAGGACACCTAGGCTAACCACGGCCTGCTGAATCCCCATAACCCTCCCCACGGAGGGACATTCTCCTCTGCCTCCTGCTGCTGCCACCACGCCTTCCAGGGCCTCCTGGGGAACACAAAGCACAGGGGTTTGGGTCCATGCAAATCTAGGTCCTTGAGACAGGGGCAGGGCAAGACCAGAAGGGAGGGAATCTCTGGTTGCTCACTGGGCCCTGCCCTCTGATGAGAAAAGGATAAAGGCCATGGAGACTCACTATTGGGACCAGGATGGAGCGGCCATCTTGTGCTGCCGTGGGCCCAATTGCACTCATTTCTGCTCTGGTCACCATATAACCAGTCTCCCTGATCTCTGCTCAGTTGTGGTGGTGCAAGAGGCCCTGGGCTGTCACTCAGTAGGGTCTAAAAGGAGCAGAGCCTGCAGAAGACTTAGCAAGCCTACTTGTCCTCTCCAGTGGGGACAAAGAAGAGGGAGAGGACCATAGGTAGGTCTTTGCCCCGCCTCCTGCTCCCAAGAAGGTGGGCTGTGCCATGGAGACATGCAGAGATTCATCACCTGCCCCTGGCCTGCCCCACCCAGCGCAAGTATATGCGTACCCAGACTAGTGCCCCCGTGAAGATGTCCTCATGGAGCACAAGCAGTGGGGCCATCTTGAACAGAAAGACAAAGACAGGGCTGTTGCAGAGGAAGCCCTTGAGGAAGACAGGTACAGGAGTGAGGCAGATGTGCAGCCTGCATCTGCATGGCTAAATGTGAGTCTGCATCTATGCATGCTAGTTCTTCTGTGTGCAGGCTTGTACAGGCACACAAGTGTGCTCAGGCATGTCTCTGAATTGGTTCATGCCATCACAGGACGTATCTGAGCTACCATCTGATCCATTCTTTCTAGTCCATTGCATCTAGCTCAGAGACCATTTGGGCTAAAGTGTTGGTTCAGTGGTTAAATGCTTGTAGTGCTGGATCTTACAGAGGACAGGGATTTGGCTCCCAGCATCCATATTGGCAGCTCACAACCACCTAAACTCTAGTTCCAGGGACTAACACCTTTTATTTTGCCTCTGCAGGCGCCTACATTCACATACATAAATAAATCTTTAAAAGTATGTTTTTAACCTAAATAAATTAAGAGAGAGAAAGAGAGAGAAAGCTGGGCATGGTGGTGCACACCCATAATCCCAATACTTAGGAAGCAGAGGCAGGTGGATTTCTGAGTTTGAGGCCAACCTGGTCCACAGAGTGAGTTCCAGGACAGCCAGGGTTACACATAGAAACCCTGTCTCAAAAAACAAACCACAAACAAATCTTTTTTAAAAAATAGAGTCTCCGACAAAGGATGAAGCCTGGTTGGTAGAGTGCTCACCTAGCATGCAGGAAACTTTGGGTTCAACCCCCAACTTCCCACAAACCAGCTGCGGTGGCTTATTATCATAAAGCCAGTTCTTGAGAACCAGAAGCAGGAAGATCAAGGTGATCCTCAGCTACATGTAGAGACCCAAGAAAGAGATGGGAAAGAGAGAGATGGAAAGAGACAGGTGGGGCTGGGGAGAGCCCCTCACCAGCAGTATGCTCCACGACGCACAGATGGGAGAAGATCCACCATTTGGAGAGGCCCTGTGCTCAGGGAGCTGGGCAGGGGGCTAGGGTTGTCCTCTACAGTTGGAGGGGAAGATGGGCCCAGCTGGGAGGCTCTGAGATTAGATTGGCTCAGGGACAGGAGGAACACCTTGTGGCCCCATACTGTGCTCCTGAGCTCCGCCCTGATCCCAGGACCACACACTCATTTTAATTCGCAACCCACCCCCCAGGGTGCTGTCTCTAGCCTCCTGCCCCCTAACAACCCTTCCAGACTGCACCCCTGCACCACCCCTTCCTTTCCTGCTCGGACCTTTCCCCAGCTCTACAGGCCTCTTCCTGTTTTTTCTGTTTCCTCAGTAACAACCGACCCTCTGCTTCCCGAGGCTCGTGACCTAGTTCAGGACAATCTTTCTCTCCAGTTTGGAGCAGACCTGGTGAAAAGCAGAAACTGCTTGTAAACCCCAATCACCCCTGTTTCCCTGGAGAGCCACTGGGGCAGGGATGTCAAAAAAGAGTTGGGAATGCCCTGTTCCTGTTGTCACAGCAGTGACCAGGAGCACTGACCTAGAGGGTCCTTCTGGATCCTGGCCTCTGAAGGTTTGCTCGTGGCTTTCCTGCCTATGACACTGACACCCCGTTCCCCGCCCTGCCTTGGCCCCTCTCCTTAAAGGCTTTCCCTGCCTTCTTTAGAACGTCCTCTCCAAGATGGCCAGTGCTAGACTCCACCGTGAAGTCTGCAGTTGAATGCCAATCTGGGATGAGGGCATATTTATATACTCGCTGGTTTTATGTGATTTTGACACAAGCTAGAGTCATCAGAGAGGAAGGAGCCTCAGTTGAGGAAATGCCTCCATAAGATCTGACTCTAAGGCATTTTCTTCATTAGTGATCAATGAGGGAGGGCCCAGCCTGTTGTGGGTAGTGCTATCCCTGGGCTGGTAGTCCTGGGTTCTATAAGAAACCAGGCTGTGGGTGGTTCAAAGATCTAGGGTAGAACCAAACATAACTGACCACAGAAAGAAGGAAAGAAAGAAAGAGAGAGAGAGAAAGAGAGAATTAAATGAAATATTTCCTAATGATACTCTGCTAGACTCATAGATCAGTGCCTAGCCCCATCTTCATCAAAGGTTTCCTCCAGCAACTGACAGGAGCAGATACAGAGACCCACACCCACATCCAAATAATGGGTGGAGCTTGGGGAACCCTGCAGAAGATGGAGAGGAAGGATTGTAGGAGCCAGAGAGGTTGAGGACACCCCAAGAACACAACCCACAGAAACAACCTAGCAGGGCTCACAGGGGTTCAGAGACGAAAGTGGCCGTTGTGGAACCTGCATGGGTCTGTGCTAGGCTCGCTGCACACGTGCTGTGACTGTTTAGCTCGCAGCATTTGTTGGACTCCTAACCATGGGAGTGGGGGTGTCTCTGACTCCTTTGCCTGTTCTTGGGACCCTTCTTCTCCTACTGGGTTGCCTCATCCAGCCTTGGTATGAGGCTGTGTGCCTGGTCTTGTCTTAACTTGTCATCCTGTGTTTGGTTGATCTCCCTGGGAGGCCTGATCTTCTCTAAAGAGAAACGGAGGAGCAGTGAGTCTGGGGGAGAAGGGAGGTGGCAGTTTCGGGGGGGTGAATGGAAGGGATGCTTTAGCTAGGATGTATTCTGTGAGGAAAAAAAAAGACTGAGCAAACCACAGAGAGCAAGCCAGTAAGCAGCATCCTCCATGGCTTCTGCATCAGCTCCTGCCTCCAGGTTCCAGCCCTGCTTGAGTCCCTGTCCCGACTTCCTTTGATGATGGCCTGTGATGTGGAAGTGTGAGCCAAAGTCCTCTTTCCAATCCAAGTTTTCTTGGCCAGGGTGTTTCAGCACTGCCATGGTAACCCTAAGACAGTTTGCCTCAGTGGCATTTGAAGGCAGGACAAGCTGGGAAGCTGCGGGATAGATGGAAAGATTGTGGGTGCGTGCGATGTGGATCTAGTCTTGTCATGGCTGTTTGAGATAGGATCTCATGCAGCCCCAGACTTGCTGTGGAGCTGAGGATGAAGATTTAGGCACGTGCTGCTGTGGGGGCCAGCCGTGATAATCTAAGTCTGGGCAGGTCACCCAAAGGAAGTTCTTTACTTCCAACCATTATCACCTGGGATTCTGGCCATCGATGAGTTTAAATGGAGTCTGGAGTCTCAATAGTTTACCCTGAGACAATGCCTGGCTGCAAGAGGAACCACAGGCTGAGATTGCCCGACCCTACCCAAGAGCATACCATTCAAAGGAAATGCCTGGTATTCTAAGAGCTATAGATAGAGACACCTGCCAGCACACCTCAACAGGACACCCCTAGACAAATGTCAGCCAATCAGGGATCCTAAACCTCAAAGACCCCTCACCCCCACCTCTACTACTATAAAAACCCTATTCTAATTGAGCTGGGGCTCTCCGGATATTCCAGTATGTTGGACATGCAGAGAGACCGAGTTTGCAAACTTGATTAAAATAAAGGCTCTTTGCTTTTACATATGTGACTTGGTCTCCTTTGTTGGCTTTTGTGGGGACCCACGATTTGGGTATAAAACTACCAGCTTACAAGGAGACTGCACTGGTCACCTCTGCGGGAGCTCTGGAGAGACTGGGTTCTGGCGCTTGTTTCTTTGCCGCTCACTATCCCCTCTCTGCCAGAGCCTGCCCACTCCTCTGTCCACATCAGTGACACTAAATTCCCACTGCTGGGCCTTGAGGCTTCATCTGTCCTCTCTCACTCTGCTGTCTCCCTTTCCACCTGGGATGGAGGAAGCCACTCTTCAACCCAAAGCCCTGTGCTGTTGGGCTTGGGAAGAGGATTAGGGGTCATTTTTATCTGCCTTCCCAACAGAAATAGCTACTACCTCCTTCCTGCCTAACTTTCCCCTACTTTTCCTCCCTTTCTCCCCTTCCTCTTCTCTCCCCTGTCCTCATCTCTTCCTCTCCCCTCCTCCCTCTCTCTCATCTCTCCTCATCTCTTCCTCTCCCCTCAGTCCCCCCCATCTCTTTTCCTCCTCTTTTCTTTTCTCTCACACTCCCCT
>NC_022028.1:2762118-2767681 GCF_000317375.1 Microtus ochrogaster | reverse complement strand
ACACTCCCCTCATACCTTTGTGGCTTCACCTACCTGAATGTATGACCCTCCTGCCCACCCTCTGACAGCGTTAGCTGTGTGCAGTGTCCAGGGTGCAGCTGAACTCAGCGGGAGCCATGGGCCAGCCGCCATCCTCCACTATGTCTGCCTCATGCACCTCCAACACGCAGGATCAGCAGTGGGTTGCACTGTGAAACCCTGAAGCTCAGAGAGCCTGAGACTTGTTTCATGTCACGTGGTTAGTCACATGGCTAGGTGGGCAAGAGTTCACACCCAGGTCCTCTGGCTTCTGTGCTAAAATTGCTTCTTCTTCATCATCATCATCATTATTATTACTTTAAAGATTTATTTTATTTTTAAACTTGTGTATGTGTAGGGGGCTGCATGTGAATGTGGGTGCCCGAGAAGGCCAGAGGCATTATCTCCTGGAACTGAAGTTACACACAGTTGTGGCTCTCCTGATGTGGGCGCTGAGAACCCAATTCAGGTCTTAGGCAATTGCAGTGGGTGCTCTTATCCACGCAGCTATCCTTCCAGCCCTTAGTATTATTTTTCTTTTTGAGACAGGTCTTTATGCAGCCCAGGTAGGCCTGGAATTCACTGTGTAGCAGCCCCAGGCTAGCCTTGAACTTATGATTATTTTCTGCCTCAGCTTAAACCACCACCATCTCTCTTTTTGAGACAGAGTCTCATTTCTCCCTGGCTGGCCTTGAACTGAGGACCTGAGTTAGATGCTCAGGACCTACAATAAAGAGGAAGATGAGAACTGACTCCCCAAGTTGTTCTCTGGTCTCTACATAGTGCTATGTATGGCGTGTGCACCAATATAAATAAATAAAGGTAATAATAATAATTAAAAACCCCTGTGGGTGCTGTCCTTTGGAATGAAACAAGTGGTTGAATAAAGAAGTCAGGTTACAGGTCCCTTGTGCCAGCCCAGGGGTGCCAGTTTTGTTTTTCAAATAGCTCCTCTTGATTGCGCTCTGTCTTGGCACTAATTAAGACTGTCCAGCTCTGAGGGTTGGAGGAGAGGGGCATGCTGGGCTCCCTCCAGATCCAGGCTCTCACAAGGCACCACCTTTAGAGGACCAGGAGCTAGGGAGGGCACCGAGAGGTGCTGCCTCCAGGTTGCCAGCTCACATGGACACAACTGAACTGGGTTGCCTGCCCATGACCTCCAGCTTTACCTCCTTTGGTATATGCCTTGGTCAGAGCACAGGATGGATGTTTCTGGAAACTGCCCCTCCTGTTGGGGCTGGCTTAGGAGCAGACAGACAGAGACGTCCAACACTTGCAAACTCCAGAGTCCCCAGCCGGCTCTCTGCTCTGGATGACTTGCCTGGGGACCAGCTAACTCCTTAGGAGCAAGGAGATCAGTCCTTGAAGAACTCCTTGTATCTGTTCCATGTATATGCTAAAATGTGTCATAGTAAATGCATGGCTAGTCAAAGGTGAGAGATTCCAGATCCTGCCACCCAAGGCCTCTGCCTCTGTTATATGGGCAGCTGTGCAGCATCCCCAGCTGACCCAAGAGCAGGGACTAGCCCAGAGTTCTTTGGGGATACACATCTGCTTTCTTCTCCTCTCCTCCCCTCCCCTCCCTTCTCCTTCCCTTCCCTCTCCTCTCTTCTCCTTCCCTGCCCTCTCCTCTCCTCCCTTCTTCCTGTCCCTCTCCTCCCCTGCCCTCTCCTCTCCTTCCTTCCCTGTCCTCTCCCCCCCTCCTCTCCTTCCTTCCTTCTCCTCCCCTCCCTTCTCCTTCCCTTCCCTCTCCTCTCCTCCCCTCCCCTGCTTTCCCCTGCCCTCCCCTCTCCTCTCCTTCCCTCCCTTCTCCCCTCCCCTCTCCTGTCCTCCCTGTCCTCCGCTCCCCCCTCCTCCCCTGCCCTCCTCTTCTCTTAACCTTATTCATTTTTCTTGCTTATACTGGAACCCAGAGCCTGCTAGGCCAGTTTCTGCTGCTTGAACCCTTTATTTTAACAATGTGATTTGGTTCTGTGTGTCCAGGATTGAACCTAGAGCCTCACGCTTGCTGGATGAGTGTCCTGCCAGTGAACAATAAACATCTCAGCTCCACACCCCCAACTTTCTAGTTTTCTTTTTAAGTCTTGGACAAGGTTGAGCTAAATTGCCTAAGACGGCCTTGAACTCACTCTGGGCTTGTTGTTTTCTGAGACAGGGTCTTCAGCAATCCAGGCTAACCAGGAACTCTTCTGTGTCGAGAGTGACCTTGAATTTCTGACCCTCTGGCTTCCACCTCCTGGGATTACAGGCAGGCAGTCCTGTGTGTCTGTAAAGCTGGGGATCGACCCTCTTTGAAATCACTCGGTAGCTCACAAAGGCCTTGAATTTGTGATCCTTTTATCTCAGGATTGAGGTAGGTACCATCAGGCCCGGCCTAAACTCTTTCTACCTTCTCATTCTCTGGTTGTAATTATGAATTCACTAGATTATGTGACTACACCAGATTACATGGCTATACTGGATTACGTGCTATACCAGATTATGTGCTATACCGGATTATGTGGCTTCACCGGATTACGTGGCCACACTGGATTATGTGGCTACGCTGAATCATGTGGCTACACCAGATTATGTGGCTTCACCGGATTACGTGGCCACACTGGATTATGTGGCTACACCAGATTATGTGGCTTCACCGGATTACGTGGCCACACTGGATTATGTGGCTACACGGCAGGAGGGTTTCTCATCTCATTGTATACTCAAGCTCACCAAGGCTCAGAGAGCAGAAGCTAGCAGGAAGTCGTCATCACAGCTTGGTACTCATGAAGAGAGGTGAATGGAGGGAGATGCAGGGTCCATGAGCCACCCCAGAAATGTGGGCGTTTCAGACAGTGTTGACCCAGAAACATCCCTTTGCTCCTCTCAAGGTCTCACTTCTCCTGAGGACTTACTTCCGAGTGTTCCTGTTCTCTCTCTTCAACATGTTTCCTGAGGGAGTAGCCAGGAGGTTCCTATCTGCTGGCCACAGTGGATGGGTCTAAGAGTAAGGGCCTGACCCAACTGTTCTTAGGAATTGTGATCTCATTTTTTCTCTAGAAATGAAAATCTTAGCCTCTGTTTGTCAGTGATATAGAGAAAGTGGTTGAAGCCAGGCTGAGTGGTACATGCCCACAATCTCAGCGTGTAGGAGGCTAGGGTTGGAGAAGCATGAATTCAAGGCCAATGTGGGCTATACCAGACCTTGTCAGAGACACAGATAGAGATCGGGGAGGGAGCACACTTGGAGAGGGAGGCGCTAGGAAACCGGAATGAGAAACACACAAAATGCATCCTAGGGGTGTTTGATCCAGGGCTCTAATTGATCTGGGGCCCCACCCTTCCTCTCCTTCCTGGGGCTGGCCAGCTCGGTGTCCAGCTGAGCACCCCCACCTACCCAGAGTCCTCTTTCCAGCAGGGCAGCTGAGTCTACGAATGTGCATAAGTTAATCAATAGACCAGAGAACAAAAGCAGTCTGTCTTTCTACATATCCATTGATGTTCGGCGCTTTCTTTCCAGATGGGACCAGATAAAACTGACTCCTCAATAGGAGGGGCTGAGGCTCACTGTCTGTGGGGTGGTTGTCAGAGTGCTGGGATTCTAGGGTGCAGGGAGCTCCTGCTCAGTGTGCCCTAAGGAATGGGGGAGGGGAAGCCCACGGTTAACCTTAGGTTCAGTTCTTGCTCACAGCAGAATCCTGCTTAATAAATTCAAAAGGTGATGGTTTTAGGAAGTCACCACCAGACAGACACCCTGACAGCTGCAGCTGGACCCATCCACAGATGGTCATTCAACTCATGAGCAGAAAACGGGGCACGGTGGTGCACACCTGTGACCTCAGCACTTGGGAGGTGGAGGCAAGAAAATCAGGAGTTTAAGGTCATCTGCAGCAAAAGAGTCAGTTTGCACTTAGCCTGGCCTGCATGAGACCCTATCTCAAATATCCAAAAACTTTGGCTCACCAAGTCTGATGGCCTGAGTTTGATCCCAGGCTCAAACTTCCCTCAGAGTGCCTCCGAAAGCATCCTTTAGCCTCTGCTTGCATACCCCCGATCATGGGAAACTCACTACTCTGTGCCTTTGGATGCATCTTAGTGTGGGAGCCTGAGCTACTGATAGCAATGGGAAACTGGACAGTGCCCAGACGAATTGGGCCAAGTACTCCTAGCTACCGAAAAGATACAGCAGTGTGCAGCCCGCGAAGCTGATAAGGGCTTGGCCTATCTTAATTCATGGAAACGCGTTTCTGTGGCAATCCGACGCGATAAGGACAGAACAGAAATTGCCTTGGCATAGGAAGTGTGGTTGTGTTAAAACATAAGTGTGTACAATAAGCGCTGCTAGATAATTTTGAAAGGTATAAACACCTGCAAGCTACCGTGGTATTTTTTTAAATATTTTTTTTTTCCTCTTCATTTTGCTGATGTTGGTCCTTGCACCTAGGACCACATGCACGCTAGGCAAGAAGTCCACCACTGAGGAACACGCCAGGCCCAGCCTAATGTGATAAAAAGTAATGCATATGTGTGTGAATCTGTGTGTGTGTGTGAAGTTTTAAATGAAATTTAGAATTCCTAATTTTTCCAAAATCTTTGAAATTTTTAAGATACATTTTTGTTTTGTATCCCATGTGTGTGCACAGCACATGCCTGGCAATCAGAAGACAGCTCGTGGGAGTTTGTCCTCGTCTACCGCGTGGGGGATGGGAGCAAACTCAGCTCATGGGTTTGACAGCAAATGCTTTTACTCCAGTATTCAGAATTTTACTTTTTTTTTTTCCTTTAATTCAGTTGTCAGGCATTTATTTATAGAAGTTCTGTATCCCATTCCATACCACTTGTGGTCTATATGGTCTTGGGGCAGTCAGCGTATATCCTACAAGGAAATGGACCACATATATGCTAAAGCACAAACCTAGACATTGATATGCTTTACCAGACCAAGAATAGCTAGGGAGAAAAGTGCATGCTCAGCACTGACAGTGTTTGGTGTTCCCAATGACGCAGTCTCATTCCCCTATTTCCTGGTTTAAGACTGTTTCCTGCATGGTTTGTCTCCTCAGTCACGGTCCAGAGGACAGAATTTTAAAAACAAAACTACAAAAATCAAAACAAAGCAAACCCCACTTTTTATTAAATGACTTGAAAGCTGGGGCGATGACTCAAATAAGCATCAGGTAAAGACCTGAGTTCAGAGCCCCAGAACTCACGTTGAAGCCAGGCCTGGTGGTGCAGACCTGTGACTCCAGAGGCCGTGGGTGGAGAGAGGAGGAACCCAAGAGACGAAAGTGGTGAGCTTTGGGATCAGTGAGAGAGCGATGGCATAAACATCAGGTGAATGGGGCTGGAGAGACTGGCACATCAGTTAAGGGCACTCGCTGGTCTCTGCGGAAGACACAAGTTCAGGTGCCAGCACTTATTCTGGGTATCTCACAGCCACCCGTAACTTCAGGCCAGGGATACAATCCCAATTCTGCCTCCAGTGGCGTTCACACACATGTGCCATGATCTCACGTGTGTGTGTATATATGTTTCTGCCTCCAGTGGCGTTCACACACATGTGCCA
>NC_022028.1:2759947-2761163 GCF_000317375.1 Microtus ochrogaster | reverse complement strand
AAAGAAAGAAAAGAAAGTCAGTTTTCCAGAGTGGTTTCAGAGCAGGTGGAAGCACTTTGTGGGCATGGCCTGGCTTGAAAGGGGCGGTGGCTTACACAGGTGGATGTACGAAGTGCGGGCCCGCTAAGGGGAAGCAAGGAAGATGCGCAGACCTGAAAGGGAAGGTGAACTTGAGGCAGAACCTGGAATAACAGGGTGTGAGGTAGCTAGGCCCCACTGAAAACAGTCTGGTGAGCTTTACCAACTGTTCCTGATTCCTGAAGCCTGGGGCAGGTATGGGGATGTGAACATTCAGCGTCTGCACACTGGGAGCTTCAGCGGGGAGAAACGCACCAAGGCAGGAGTGGGTAAGATCAGGAGCAGTAGGGTGGCTAGGTGGGTAGAGGTCTGGTTGCCAAGCCTGGTGACCTATGCTCGGTCCCTAGGGTCCACTTGGTGAAAGAAGAAAACTGACCCCAGCAAGCTGTCCTCTGAACTCTGCAGGTCAGCCATGCACACAGTGTCTATGCAGATAAACACACACACAACATACGTGTATATATAAATGGAATTTTAAAATGCCCCAGGAATCGCTGGTGAGCCATCCGAGTCTGCTGGAGATCAAGGCCCAGGCAGGCCGCACTGCAGGGGTGCATGGTGTGTGGGGACAGAGAATGACAGCCTTGGTGGCTTCTGAGACGTCCTCAGGGCCTGGAGATCCATGACACATATAAAAGCCAGCTTCATAGATCTTGAGCAGGGGACAGACCAGGGGCAGTGGATGTCTTGGGACATCTGGGAACCCTACAGTGACCGACAGAGTTGTCAGAGAGTCAGTGTGGGTCCACGGGGGCTGCAGAAGCCCTGAGGCCTGTCAACTGAGCGGGACATCCTGGCCTGCTCTGTAGATGTGGTGGAACTTGGCCTGGAGGTTTGACTGACGACCCTGGGGTCCTGGCAAGTCAAGGAAAGGTCTTTGAAGGGTGAGGTTGGGGTTCCAGCAGGCATACGGGATTTGAATATTCTACGGGTTTGGCAAACTTCCACTATTTTTTCCTGCTCTCCCAAATTCTGAGGGTCCTTTCCCTTACTCCCCCCAGTCCAGACTCCAGTGGGTCTCTGGAGACTGGAGAGACGGAGCGTTGAGCTGGTCTTGAAACACAAGCTTGCAGAGACCTCCTGATCTGTGCCAGGCCCAGGCAGACTTCTGGTCTCCCAACCCCCTTCTGTCCTCATC
>NC_022028.1:2758498-2759735 GCF_000317375.1 Microtus ochrogaster | reverse complement strand
GGGCAGACTTCTGGTCTCCCAACCCCCTTCTGTCCTCATCACAGGCCTGGGGAGGTTCCAGAACTTTGGCCGGGTGGAGGGCAGCAGTGGCAAGAATGGAAAATTCCTACTGGATAGATGACACAGGTGGCTCGCAGTCTGGTTCCAACCTTCTGCCTACGATCCTAGGGTGTGGTAAATCTATATGGGGCCCCAGTCTGGGGTAAAGGATGACAGAGAGGGTGCTGGCTGGGGACTGTCCACTCACTCTGAATAGTGAGCTTGTTTGTGGCCAGGCTGGTGGCCTAGCTAACACAAGTTGTGGGGATGTTGTGGAAGGATGGAGAGCGAGGTTAGTGGAGCTGAGTAAGGACTTGGGAGAGACAGAGGAAGGTTTTGAAGCCTTAAAGATAGAGGGTGCCTGGCCTAGTAGTATAGGGCCTATTATCCTACCTACCTAGAGCTGAGGCAGGACGTTGACAAGTTCAAGACCTGTCTAGGCTACAGTGTGAGTTCAAGTCTAGCCTGTGTAATTTAACAAGTGTTTGTCTCAAAAACACAAAGACCCAGTCACAGTAGCTCATGCCTATAATTCCTGAACTTGGGAAGATAGGGCAGAAAGATTGTTGAGAATTCCAGGCCAACCTGAACTACATAGTGAGTTCCTGGCCAACCTGGGCTACAGTGTGAGACCTGGATTCTAAATAAAAAAAAAAAAGAAAAGAATTACAAATAAAAATAGCCTGATTGTGCAACCATGGGGACTTGATAGATCCGCATCACCCATGAAAAGGGCAGGGTGAAGTGGCATCTATAACCTGGCACTGGAGGACAGAGGCAGGTGTGGCCCAGGGGCTCACTAGCCTTCAGTCTAGATGGATTCAGTGAGAGATGCCATCATAATAAGGTAGAGAAAAATGGCTCGGTAGGTAAAGGAGCCATCAAGCCATCAAGCCTGAGCTCCATCCCCAGGACTTACATGGTGGAAAGAGAGAAAAAACTCTCACAACGATGACACATGAGCACCTCCCTCTTCCCTCCTCTCTTTCTCACAATGTAAAAACATTACAATTCATTTGAAAATTTAGAAAATAAGGTGGATAAGCAAAGAAGCCATTCAGACATCAGCCCCTGGCCTCCACGTGTGCCTGCAGAGATGACCGCATGTGCACACACAAGTGAACACGCATCCACCACATGTGCACACACAAGTGAACACGCATCCACCACATGTGCACACACAAGTGAACACGCATCC
>NC_022028.1:2742132-2758398 GCF_000317375.1 Microtus ochrogaster | reverse complement strand
CACACAAGTGAACACGCATCCACCACATGTGCACACACAAGTGAACACGCATCCACCACATGTGCACACACAAGTGAACACGCATCCACCACATGCATACGCCCACAGATGGGCTGGGGTATAGCTCAGCGGTAGTTGGCTAGCACATACAAGACCCTGGTCTCCACCCCCAAATCCCCAGGCAAATAAAACCCCAAGTAGCAATGGGGAGGGAGGAGAGACAAGGAGGGAAGCAGCGAGGGGCAGTTTGGCCCCTCTGCTCACATCTTGCTCTGGGCATCTGTTCTGGTTCAGACATCCAGAGGTGCTGTGACCGTCCCCTGTGAGTGAGTCTGTGCTCCTGCATTGGGACAGGAGTCCAAAGCCACCACTCCATTCTGACTTCATCCCTAGTACCGGCCTCAGCATCAGCACTGCCTACGTGGCCACTGTTGCCACTATGATCATAGCCAGCAGCCTGATTCCTGAGCCCCCAGACACCCTGAACTCCAGCTCCCAGAGGTTTAAGGGCTACTGAGAGGCAGGACTTAAGTTGGACCTCCAAGTATGTCACTTGTAGGTACAACGGCAGCTCTCAGGGACTTGTCCCCAAGGGGAAACCAATAATGCCTGGAGACATTTCGGTGGCTGCAACTGGGGGATTGCTCCTGGCACTTAGTGGGCAGATGGGCTACTGCTAGTACCCTACAGAGGACAGAGCCATGCCCAGAACAGAGAATTCTTTCCTTCCAAGTGTCACTAGTGCCAAGCTTGAGGAACCAACCATCAGGCCCCTGGTCCCTCACTCAGGTCCTCACCCCCAAATGCCCATATTGTGCGTCTGGTTCCCAGAGTTGTAATCTTTGCCCCTCCATGGTTCGGCCACTTTGTTCCCTCTTATCGCAGGCCTTCTGGCCGTCCCTGCTGCAATAGAAAGTCAATAAGATGAAAAGTGTTGTGGTCATGCTCCAGAAGGAAAAACACACAGAAACCATTGATACGCAGAGTCCGGGGGGTCGCGCAGCTTGGGGGGGTCATGCTTACCCAGGGCTGGGAGGCAGGGGCCGGGCTAGCTCCTGGTGTATAAAAGGAAGGAGCACACTCTGAACTTCACTCCACCACAACGGTTGAGCTCGAAGTGGTTTATCCTGTGAGACCAGCTTCGAGTCAGCATCATGAAGTGGATGGTCGTAGCCTTGCTCTGCCTCCCTCTCTTGGAGGCAGCTTTGATCAGGTAAGACTGGACGTGGACTACAGACTCAGAGAGCCTTAAGTGGGGGCCAGGTACCTGGAGCCTGTGGAGGCCAGGGTGTCAGATCCCCTGGGACTGGAATTACAGCTGGTTGTGGGTGCTGAGAATTGAACTCTGCTCCTCTGGAAACGCAAACAGTGCCTTTAACTGCTGAGCCATGTTTACCACAACTACCCAGTCCTTTACTGGATCTTCATGGTAACCTAGAGATAATTTAAAAGCAGAGGGAGTATTCATGGAGGTTAGGGATAATTCCCATGGGCTTGAGTATCTTTAGTCGGCACCTCATACTTTCTTTTTTCAAATTATGACTCAGTTAGTTTGTGTATGGGAGGAGATTGTGAGTGTATCGGTGCCATTGAATACATGTGGAGGTCAGAGGAAGACAGCAGGAGTCACTTCTCTCCTACCACATGGGTTCTAGGAGCTGAACTCAGGTCGACAGGTTGGCAGTAAGCGCCTTTACCTGCTGAGCCGTCATACCAGGGCTGCTATCTGGTAGTTTCTTGGGTGAAAAGCCAGCTCCTCCCAGAAACTTCTGCAAACTCCGCAGAGGTGGTTGGTGTGGCTCTTGTGAAGGGGTTAGAGACATTCTGAAATGTCCTAGAGTCCTAAGAGAATGAGGATTTAAGACGGAGAAAGAAGTAAAAGGAAAAGGAATTCTGAGTTGCAGAGCAAGCAGGTGGATCTCAGAGGTCCCTGGGAGGTGGCAGCCAGCAGCTCTTAGATCATGCTTATGGTGACATGGGCAGAAGCTGCAGCGCCTAAGTTCCAACTCTGGAACTCCCAAGCCACTTTCCCAAAGGACTGTCCGGGGAGGCACAGAGATGTCCCTGGGCTGGAAGTAGGGTTAGTACCGTTCCCCTCACACAATGCTGGGTCACCTCAGTCAGTGCTGGGTGGCAGAGGGCCACCATAGGAAGGAATCCTTTGAGGTGAACCTGCTTTCTCTGGCATCTCTAAACACGTGCCAGAGTGGCTGGGATGGGGCTCGCTGGGTAGAGGGCTTGTGTGATGCCCTGACTTCGGTCCCCAGCTCTCTATAAACCAGGTGTGGTGGTGCATGCTTGGGAGGCAGAGGCAGAAGGATCAGAAGTTAGAGGCCGCTCTTTGATAAAGATTCCGTTTGAGACTAACCAGAGATACATGAGACCCTATCTCAAAAGCATAGACACTGATTCTAACAAAGATAGTTCTCCAAGTCACCCTCCCCTTCTTGGGAGGGAATTCCAGCGTATAACAGAGCAGGGGGCCTGGGTAGCAGGGGTACTTTCATGTGGGGTGAAGGTGAATGACGATGAAGTTGATGAGTTTCTAAATCTCAGAACAAACATTAAGAAGGAGTTTGAGAACAAGAGGAAAGGAGCAGGAAAAGATAAAGGGAGAAAAAGCTGGAAAGAAATCAAGGCAGAGAGATGGGGAGACAGACAGATACAAACAGTGGGCATGGGCGGGGCAGGGCATCAGAGAGATTGAGGTACAGGAGAGAGGGAGGGGGAGACAGAGAGAGACAGAGGCCAGAGGTGGGGAGGGGGAGTGTAGAAGGAGAAAGGAAGGAGGGAGGCTCCTACCGACACACAGCCTTCTGCAGGGTCCCCCTGAAGAGGATGAAGACCATCCGAGAGACCATGAGGGAAAAGGGTGTGCTCAATGATTTCCTGAAAAAGCACAAGTATGATCCTGGCCTCAAGTACCGCTTTGGCAACTTCGGTGACTTCAGTGTACTCTACGAGCCCATAGCCTACATGGACGTAAGTCTTAACACCACTGTCCCTGCTGCCAAAGCTGAGGGTTCCCTGTCTTCCCATCCTGGGGTGCACTGTTGGAAGAGCTTGGGGCGGGGTCCTTACTGACCTTGCAGCCCTCAGAGAGCTTGGTGACTGGCCTGATCAACACAGACTGAGCATCTTTAGGTTTGGGGCAGATTTCCAGGGAAGACTAAGGCCACTGGCTTTAGTGTGGTTTGGAGAGCAGCAGCCGGGTCCTTTCCCGTGTACCTGCGGAGTTGCGGAGCCCCTAGATCCCTCAGAGCTAACTAGTCTACCCGTGATATCCCCTCTCCCTTATCAGGCTGCCTACTTTGGTGAGATCAGCATCGGAACTCCACCCCAGAATTTCTTGGTCCTTTTCGACACTGGCTCCTCCAACCTGTGGGTGCCTTCTGTCTACTGCCAGAGCGAGGCCTGCAGTGAGTGCTGGGTGGGCAGGAAAGGGAGGCTGGGGGAAATCCATCCCTGGAGAAGATGGTGGTATTTTCAGTCACATGACATATCCAAGCCTTGTCAAAGAGGCTGGCCCTGCAGCTGGGTGGCTCTTTTGCCTTTTCTGCTAAGCAGCAAATATGCGTTCATCTATGCCAGCCCTCCTCGCCCACTCCATTTTCTTCCGTCCCACCCATCCTGGTGACCAGGACAATAGCATCCTTTTTCTTGTGGGTCATCTCCACTCGCTTCACGGCAGTCAGTTCTGCCTTCTATTCACCCCACGTCGGCGTCAGGCGTGTCTAAAGGATGGGCTGGAACAATGGATGTGGCCTTGTCCTGCTGTACTTTGTCAGGCAGATAGAATTTGGGCAGGCATTTTGTAATGCTGCTTTTGTCCCTGCCTGAGCCTTGGGATCCTATTATCTCTGGTCCAAGAGGTCTCTCTTTGGCTATATCTCATGCTGTCTCTGGATCTTGGAACAACCAAGTTCTTGAAGGGTTGGAGGCTGTGGAATGAGAGGTGCTTAGTGGCCCATTTGCTCCGACGGTGGATGAGCAATCCATCTGTGCTAGGGCTTTTCTGGGACCTAGGACAATGGAGATTAAGTCCATCCAACCCTGCCCAGAGACACCAAAGTCCCAGAGCTTACCCTATAAATCACAGGGGGCTTTCAGGTCATGGGTGATTCAAAGGAGCCTTGCTGTCACGAATAGGGGATGCTGAAGCCCCGGGTTTAAGCACAGGCTGAGGAAGAAGCCCCCTCCACTCAACAATCTGACCTCTATGTCATACCTCCTCTGCAGCCACCCACACCCGCTACAACCCTAGCAAGTCCTCTACCTACTACACGGAAGGACAGACCTTCTCCCTGCAGTACGGCACCGGCAGCCTTACTGGCTTCTTTGGCTATGACACTCTGACCGTGAGTGCGACTTCCTGCCCCTGGGTCCGGGTGGGAGGGAGATGAGGGCCTTAACAAAGCCCCTGAAACATGGTGGAAAAGCTCACAGGATGGGAAGTCAGCACGAGACCTTGTCCATCCACGATGCGGATGCTTGCTGACAGTGGTCGTTCTGTCAGGATGGCTGAGAAAGCCACGATGAGCCCTTTGGTTGTGGCCACTTTCCTGCAAGAAGATAGCTCTTCAGAGGAGAGGGGTGGGGCAGGGACCATGCAGTGATGCTCCTGATTCTCAGGAGGGACGATGGCTGCTACCAATTTATGAAGCTGTGGGGGGAACTGAGGCAAGGAGAGAGGAACAAGAGTTGTCTCTGGGGAGCGGTGGGGGATCGAGGTAGGTCCATCTGGTGTGTCACTATCTCTCTATTTTAACCTCTGCTCCAGGTCCAAGGCATTAAGGTCCCCAACCAGGAATTTGGCCTGAGCGAGAACGAACCCGGCACCAATTTCGTCTATGCAGACTTCGATGGCATCATGGGCCTGGCCTTCCCTGGCCTGTCTGCCGGTGGTGCCACCACCGCCATGCAGGGCTTGTTGAAGGAGGGCGCTCTCTCCCAGCCCCTCTTTGGTGTCTACCTCGGCAGGTAAGTGACCACTTAGGAATTTCTCTGCCTTCCACTGCCCAACTGTGGCTCAGAAGCTTGTAGGCTGAGTGCTTCGCCCACCCCTGTCCCAGCCACGCCTTCCTTTCCAGCTCTGGAATCTCGCACTCCCCACCCCGTATCTGTTTCCTGTCCACTCCTATTTTTTTCAACATTTATTTATTTGTGTTAGAGCAGGGGTCGGGGTACACACCACAGTGAACCTGTAGAGGTCAGAGGACAACTTGCAGGAGCCGGTTCTCCTCTTTCACTGTGTGGGTCTCAAAGATGGCGCTCAGCTTGCCAGGCTTAGCCACAAGCACCTTATTTGCTGAGCCAACCTGCCAGCCCATGCAGGTGTTCTTTGTGTTCCTTGGCTGTGACAAGCTCTCTATGTCCAGCTCAGATCTGGGTGTGGCTTTTATTCTAGCTCTTCCTGGGTCAGCTCTGTGCCCCCCCCCCCCGGGTCCCTCTCTGGCTGAGATTTTCCACTGTGTGTCTCTTTTGTATAGTAATCTCTTGCTTCATCCCCTTTGATCTGCTGTCCCAGCTGGTCCTGGAGTCTTTGGGGCTTGGCCCGGGGTTAACCTCTAACCTGTTGTTATCTTTCCAGCAAACACAAGCAGGCCTCGCCTGGGCCTCAGGTTTCTCTCTTTTTTTCCCAGAGTTAGCCACCTTCTAGAATGTGCATATACTCACTGTGACTTAAGGGCCCGACTCTGACATTGGCACCTTCACTGTCACAGGCCCTACAGACTTGTTTTTTGCTTCTCCTTACAATCACTCTGCATGTCACCTTTGGGAGCTCCATCCATCCCTGCTTTGCTCCTTCTCCAGTGGGTGGGGCCTACTTAGCTGCCTGCTAAGAGGGGCTGGGACTCTATGGGACAGCATCACTCCAGAGGCTGAAGCACTGGAGATTTTGAGAGGCCCACACAGGTAGCTCATCTGGGGGAAACACATCCTATCTACAGGAAGACCCAATCTGAGGAAAACACAGACTGTCCTCAGGAAGCCTCAGTCTGAGGGAGACCTAGCTCATCTGCAGGAAGCCTCAGTCTGAGGGGACCTAGCTCATCTGCAGGGAGCCTCAATGTGAAGTGAGGTCGGGAGCTGTTTTCTGAAGATGGCCAACTCACCAGAGGATGCTGTTCATTCCTGATCCTTCCTTTTGTCTTCTGTAGCCAGCAGGGATCTGATGGCGGACAGATTGTTTTTGGAGGTGTAGACAAGGACCTCTACACTGGGGAGCTCACCTGGATTCCCGTCACCCAGGACCTCTACTGGCAGATCAGCATCGATGAGTGAGTCTGGGGTGGGGTCTTCTCTGCTTGCACCTCCAAACACTATAAACCGTCCGTTCATCCAGGCACTGCCGGTGGGGATGGGTGGGAGAGGACTTTAAGATAGGCCATGCCCCGGAGTCACAGCTAACCTATGCAGGAGCATCAGAGTCGAGCTAAATCTGGAGAAGAGGGGCAACACATAAAATCTCAATCATGAGGTCCCCTGTAGTCCAACACCACAGATTAGAGACTGAGTGTGTTTCAAAGTCCTTGCAGCAACCAGTGGCTCTGGCTTTCGCTGTGTCTACAGCCTTCCTTGAAACTTTGGAAGTAGGTTCAACGGCCATTCATATGGCTTTGAAGAGACTCTAGGGTGATATGAAGTGGGGTCCCCTTACCTTCCTCATTGATGGCTTGTCTCTGTGTGCAGCCCCTGTGTCACTGTGGTGGGAGGCCCCCTCTGCCTGCCCTGAACAGGTGGGAACTGAGGCTGCTATCTTCTTATCATTCAGCTTCCTTATTGGTGGAACCACCTCTGGCTGGTGCTCCCAGGGCTGCCAGGGCATTGTAGACACTGGCACCTCTCTCCTCACCATGCCCTCTCAGTACCTGAGTGACTTTCTGGAGGCCATAGGAGCTGAGGAAGAATATGGAGAGGTGAGTACGGTAGGCAGGGCTCCCCCTCCCTCAGGAATGGCCATCTTATGGGGTGGCAGGACTGTGTGTGCCACTTACAGCTTCTCTTTGGGAAATCAAAGCTAGCTGAATTCTTGGCCTCCAGGCTTTTAGCTACAGAGGGCACTGGTGGGTAGTGGCCCTGGCAGGGTGGAGACCTGGAGGCTGGAGCTGAGGAAGTAGGGCAGAGCAAGACTCTCTTCTGAGCTGAAGTCACCTTGGAATATGGATTAAACACTACGGGCCTTTAGGGTTGGAGAAAATGACTAGAAAGTGGGACCGAGCAGATGAGTGACAAGGGACAGCTCTGTGGTCCACATGTCCTCACCCCCACAGGGTCAGGCTCTCTCCTGCTCTCTCCACCCTAAGGCCAGTGGAGAGCTTGACTACTCAAGACATTCTCCTAGTTCCGGGGAACTGATGGTTTCCATGTTCTACAGAAATGCATGTTAAAGGGCACTTGCAGAGGAAGGCAACAATCCACATTCTCTCATAGTGGAAATTCAGTCAGGAGCAAAGCTTTAGGGTAGTGGGCTCCTCAGGGTTCCTCGAACCCCTCCCCACCTATGCCAATGCTAGTGAATGCTCATAGTAGGTGAGTCAGCATTGCCTTGGAGCTGTGCACCCCAATATAAAGCAGACTGGAGTGTGGATCTAGGGTTTAGGGTGCGAGGTGGCAGGCGTGATGGGGTACAGGCCTATGGTGCTGAGGTGGCAGGCATGTTGGATACTGTTCTAAGTGAGACATATCGGCATGGACCGTGTTCCTTTCTGCAGTATTTTGTGAGCTGTGACAGCGTCAGTAGCCTGCCTACCTTCAACTTTGTCCTCAACGGTGTCGAGTTCCCTCTGTCACCCTCTTCCTACATCCTTCAGGTAAGGTCTCATTCCTATGGGCAGAGCCGCTGGGATCTAGAGTGGTCTAGAACAGCTATGCAGAGGTTTGAGGCTTAACTGTCAGGCTGACCTGTTGCAGGCCAGGAGCAGGGGGAAGGTAGTCTGAGGAGGAAGCCCTCCACTCCGTAGAACCATGGCAACCGGAAGTCAGCTATTGGGGAAAGAGCACCCTCTCTCCCCAAGCCCCAACAGCCCTTGCTGTGGAGGGGCAGCTATCCATATGAGCCCCTGGGCAGTCTTGAGTCATTCAGTTGCTGAAGTTTAGTTCGCCTGTGAGCGTGTGAGAGAATGCTGTCTTCTGTTGAACAGGAGGATGGCTACTGCATGGTGGGCCTTGAGAGCACCCCTCTGACCTCTGAAGATGGCCAGCCCTTCTGGATCCTTGGGGATGTCTTCCTCAGGTCTTACTACGCTGTCTTTGACATGGGCAACAAGAAGGTGGGCTTTGCCACTGCTGTCTAGACTTGCCATCTAGACCCTGTGCCCTTCCTCCTCTCAACCTCCCCCAACTTGTGAGGAGTACCCTCTGTCCTTGCCCTCTGCCTCCAACCTTCCCCTTCTGTACCCTACACTTTCTCTGATAATAAATAGTTCTTCACATTGACCAGCCTGTTGTGGTATATGTATGGGATGTGTGGGGTGGGGGAGCTGGGTAAAGTTGTGACTCAGACTACTGGGTCTTTGGGACTGTGGGAGTGGGGATCATGGCAAGTTCCCCTTCGACTGACTCAGTGGCCACAAGGATTCCCAGTGGGTCATTGAGATGCTAAGCGAAGCAGAGTTTGAAGCCAGGCTTGGACGTAGTCTAGAGCCTCTTCTCAGATTCCCTCTGAAGACGTGGTGGGAGCAGGGCTTGCACTGAAGGGCAAGTGGGAAACACCCTGCTGAACCACACCCCAGACTCCAGGGACCTCAAGGCCATGGGAATGACCCCTAGCAATGTGCCTGTTTGTCTCTTCAGCTTTGAATCCATTTTGACTAGAATTTTCTGAAGGATGTTCATTTCTAACAGTTATGGGTCCTTGAGGAAGCAAGATGCTTATTTCTAGGAAGGCTGCAGAAGGTTGAGACTTAGTTAAAGTGACCATATTTTTACCCAACCTCCTAAATCCGAGGACTTATGTTTGAAGGAGAGAGGGTTGCCCCTCGCCTATGGACAGGTTGGCCAGCTCTTTCCCTGGCTTTTTCTGGCCAGCTCAGTTAGAGGTCTGTTGCTCTAGACTTTATTCTTGTACATCCTTAGCAGTTTCTCAGAAAGCCCCAGAAATATGGGGTCACATGATGGGGGGAAGAGGAGGAAGAAGAGGAAGAAAATAAAGGGTAAGGTGGAGGGAGAGAGGTAAGGGGAAGAAAAGGGCAGGAGGTGTGGAGAAAAGGAGGCAGTGGGAGGGGGAGTAAAGAAAACAACAGGGAAGAAAGCTAAGAATGTTATCTTAGTGCTCTGAGCTTCTGTTGGGAGGAGACTGGAAAGCTTCTGAACAGTAAAATGGCGGTGATGTGGTTCCATCTTATACTTACAGGCAGGCACAAAGGGCAAGATCCAAACTGAGACAGGATAAAAGGGGAGATTGTGGGACTTGAGAGGAAAAGGTATCCTTCTCATTCTGCAGTCTGGAGAAGTCTTCTGTCGGCTGAGAATCATGACCTCTAGGACAATGACTGTCTCATGTGAGGGCTGCCCACGCAGAGGTCATCTCATTAAGTGTTTAAACAGACAATCTTGGAAAGCAGAGGCAGGCAGACCTCTGCGAGTTCGAGGGCAGCGTAATCCACTAGTGAATTCTGAGCCAGCAAGGGTTATTTGGTGAGTCCCTGTCTCAACAAAATAAAACAATGGTAAACACAACAATAAACCAGGCTTACGGCCTGAGCACGTGTGTCCCCGAGTCAAGCCTCAGCTCTCCCCTAGACAGTTTGGGAACCTGACAAGTAAGACTGTTTTGTTTACAGTTAAGATAGCCTTACTTCCTTTATGATCTTTAACCTGGTCAATTACAACACTATCAGGTCCACCCCAGGAAACATCCTGTGATCTTATTTAAGTTTCTCAGCAGGCGTCTGAAGATAACTTCAGAGATCACCAAAACAAGAAAGCTGGCCATTGTAAAAAACAATGAGAAGCCCACACCCAGTTTCTCTGGTGGGCCTACCCTTTCCACTTTCCCTGATCGCCTCTTTCTCTTAACCTCTGTGTTTTAAATATATATTTAAAAATACATTTTTAAGTCTGGCAGTGGTGGCGCAGGTCTTTAATCCCAGCACTTGGGAGGCAGAGGTAGGAGGATCTCTGTGAGTCTGAGGCCAGCCTGGTCTACAAAGTGAGTTCCAGCACAGCCAAGGCTACACAGAGAAATCCTGGCAACGAAAACAAACGAACAATATATATGTTATTTTTATACATTTGCACACGTATTTTTAAAGAAGCTACAGTTCTGCTTCATACTGGCTTGTTCTGAAATAATAATTAGTAGAACAGAAATTATTATTATTATTTAACAAAGCAGTCAAAAGTCTCTAAGTGAAGGTTCCTAAAGGATAAGGTAACTCCTCTGTCTGCTGCTGGCAATCCTGACAGTGAACACCTTCGCATAAACCAGGAGGGACCACCTGGGACCCTATATTTTTCTCACATTCCTGGAAAAGAAGCTTGGTATTGGTCCTTTCACAAGATGTCATAATGTAGTAGATCCTACCTCGGGACACCACTGATAGAGAGGAGAAAGAAAATCTAAAAAGGGAAAAAGGGGACAAACTTTTAAAGTCAAAAGTTGATTCCTTGGGACCTCGGCCAGCAGAGTAGAACTGCAAATCCCGGCGAGCCCCGCGCGGCAGCGGCAGGGACTACGTTTCCCAGCGGGCGCCGCGGGAGGCCTCCGGGGGCGGTCCGCAGGGGTCGGGTGCTGCCCTCTGCCGGGCTCAGAGGGAAGTGGGCGAGGAGTGACAGCCGGAGCCCGAGCGCCGGGCGCGGGGCTAGGTGACAGCGGAGGCGGCAGCCGCGGGCGGGACGCAGAGAGCGGCGACGGCGCCGACGGCGGCGGGAAGGGCGGACGGGGCGGGTCTGGCTGGTGGCGCGTAGCCTGAGGAGCCCGAAAGCGGGCGGCGGGCGAAGATCGGGGGTCGGGCACCCGAACTTGAGACAAGTTGCCGGAACCACAGGGCGCCGGCGGCGGACAGATTGACCTTCAAAGCGAGGTGAGCGGGACTAGGGGGCAAGGGGTGCACGGGGAACTGGGGAACGCCAGCTCCGCACTTTCCATCCTGTGGGTGCCGGAGACAGGTGGGGTGGGTGGATGGGGGTACAGACGAGCAGGACAGGGTGCACTGCACCGCCACCCATCCGCAGCCGGTGCAGCCCTGGGTACCCAGCGCGTGGCCGGAGCGGTGCGGCTCGTCAGCCGGAGAGCCCCTCGGGCCCCTCCCTTCAGTCCGGGTAGGGGGCCGCCTCCCCGCGACCTTATGTAACCGGAGCGGGAGTGGCCAGGGCGGGCACGGGCCTTCCTGGCCCGGGGAAGCTGAGTGGAGCTGGGGCGGGAGGCGCAGGAGTAAACTTGCAATAAGTTTTGAGGGACGCTCGGGGCCCTCGGCTCGCTCCCCCTCCCCCGATACGGCGGGGGCGCGGGGCTCGGGGGAGGGAGTCCGAGCCTCGGGGAGGTGTGCAAGCACCAAGGCCGGCGGGGCCAGGCCCAGCCTGGATGGTCGCGGGGGGAGTGGGAGGGCCGGCGAGGCGCCACGCCCCGTGGGCTGGTCTGCTGTGTCCGGGGATGGTGTGGACGTCCCATCCCTCTGTGCCTCCCTCCCTCCTTGATCTCTTGCAGCAGACACCCCTGATTTCATCCCCTGGTGTCCCTGGCAAACTTCTCTCGCCTTATCCCACCACCCTAGGGAACCCCAACTCGGGTTGCACCTTCTGTGCGTCTCGCTTTCTGCTTCCTTGAACTTCCAGTTGTCTGCCCTCCTCCCTGAGCCACCCTCTTGGTCCCTAATTCCGGAAAATACGTCCCCTTTCCCCTGTTTGTCCCCTTCACTCAGCACCTTGCAACCCCAGGCTAGCTCGCCCCGGGCTCCAGGTCAGTGCCTTCGTCTCCCCCACCCCCAACTCCGGACCCCGTTGCTTCTTCCGCCCAGCGCCTCCTGGAAGAGAGCTGGCGGATGCCACCTGGGTCCCCGCCCCTCGGCCCCCGTCGTGCTCTGGGTTCTGGCTTCACGCACCGCTGCCCGGAGCTGCTCGGGGCTGCGCGAGCAGGTTCGCGCCGCAGCCGCCTGGCGCGCCCTAGCCCCGCGCCCTGGAGAGGAAGGGAGGACGGCCGCCCGGGTGGGGCTGGTCTGCGCCAGCGCTCCCCCGGCCCCCGCCCTCCATTCTGCGCCTGCCCCTCACCGCGGTGCCCTTCCCCAACGCGCGTCAGCTTTCGCTCGTCCTGCAGAGGACTATTCAGTGTGACAGTTGCAGGACTAAACTTGGGTGCTCGGTTCACTGGGGAAGTGTGGGCTCCACGGATCGGGAGTGAGGGACTGCTTGATGCAGCAGGGAAGGGGAGCCTCTAGGACGTGGCCTGAGGTCCCTACACCCTCCCTGGCCTGGATTCCGCTGGCCCAGACCAGGCACTGTTGGGGTGTGAGGTGGGGGCGGATCTCCAGTTTCCTCTAGGGCGGCCAGGTGCCAGATACTGGCAGATCCAGACGCGGAGGTCAGGCTCGATGGCCGATTCCCTTCGTAGCTGCTTGGTGCCCCGCTGGGGAGCCAGTCTCCAGGCTCTACTCCCCCGCAGCGCCCAGTCTGGAGAGAGAGCCAGCCTTAGTAACCCGCCAGTCAAGAGAGGTAGTTGGAAGGGGGAAGGGTTGCTGCCTCTGGAGCTTTTACTGTTCCTCAGTTTCCCTCGGCTCTTTTGGTTCCCTTCTTTAGGCTTGCCTCAGTTATAGGAGAGTTGAGAAGGAGAGCGTGTGATGAAGGGCAGGTCTGTTTTGGGGTTCTCCTGCGTGAGAGAAGCCGATATGGCTTACACTTTACAGGGCTTGTTACAGCTGAGTGCTAATTCTCTGTCCACCTCTGGAGGTGGAGCTAGATGGAGACCCAGGTCTCTTGGTTCCAGGCCCCATGGAATGAGGCAAGGTACATCTGACGTGAGCATTGAATCCACAGAGAGCCAACTGCATTTAGGGCTGATGGCCTGGTGACTCAGTAAGAGGTGGGCAGGGAGTGAGCCAGGGAAGAGTTCATTCAAGCACCGCTGGGGGATGTCCAGTGTGTCTGCCCATCCCATCACCAGGGAGCCGCCACCTGCCCCCACCCCACTTCCTGGACGCCGGGAAGTAGGTGGGAGGGGACCTACCCTCTAGCCTGGCTGCCCTTTGAGGGTCTGGCTTCTGGCCCTGATCTCTCTTAGGCTCTGTTTATGGTTGCAATTGCATCGTTAGCTAGAGTTTATAGAGTTACTTAGCACCTGCCCCCACAGGGAGTGGCCCAGCCTCCCTTCCCTCTGGCTTCCTTCTCTTCCTTTTCAAAGTCAAGTTGGTTTTTGCAGGCAGCAGGGGTTTCCCCAACCACAGCTGACTTGAAAGCCAAGTTGAGCCGTTGTCCTGGGGATGGAGGGCAGGGGACACTTGGGGCTGCCATAGAAATGAGTTAGCCTTCTAGTGTGTGTGTTTGGGGCAGGAGGTAGAGGGAGTTCAGATCCTCAGAGCTTCCAGAAGCATCCCAGTCTTGGGATACAGCCAGCCTCTCTCTCTACCTGTACTGCGAAAGGACCGAATAGAAGTAGGATTATCTGTTGCACCACTGTGAGGACCAAGTGCAGAGCCTACATGGTGAGCTTGTGTAATGGATGTGAACGTGTTCATGGATTGCGAAGATGACAGATCTGACAGTAAGGAGAACACAGCACTGTGTTAATTAGAATAGCCAAGTGCCACCAGAGGCAGACTGGAGTAAGACCTTGCTGCAAGCAATAGCTGTCAGTAATGTATCTTGCATCAGGGTAGGAATTATTGTTTTTGTTATACCGATTCAGAGAAGTTAAGTAAATTGTTGAAAACCACACAGCCTAGAGTAGAGGGCTGGAGTTCTAACCCAGGCTCAGCCAATTCCAAGAACCATGTTTTTAATTCCTAAAGAAGACCACATCAGTGTTTGTCAGAAGTTCTTTTTTTCTTGTTCTATTTATTTACTTATGTATGTATTTATTTATTTTGTTGTTTCAAGACAGAGTTTCTTTCTTTCTTTTTTTCTTTCTTCTTCTTTTTTGAGACAGGTTTCTCTGTTGCTTTGGAGCCTGTTCTGGAACTAGCTCTTGTAGACCAGGCTGGCCTCGAACTCACAGAGATCTGCCTGCCTCTGCCTCCTGAGTGCTGGGCTTAAAGGCATGCGCCACCACCACCTGGCACAAGACAGGGTTTCTTTGTTCAGCTCAGGCTGTCATAGAACCCCCTTTGCAGACCAGACTGGCCTCGAACTCAGAGCTCCACCTGCCTTCGCTTCCTGAGTGCTGGGATTAAAGGCGTGAGCCACTACCACCTGGCCATAAATTCTTTTTAATTTTTTTTTTTATTTCTGTGTGTTTGTATGAGGTTGTATTCACAGAGTGCAGTTCCCACAGAGATCAGAAGAGGACATCAGATCCCTTATAGCTGGCGTTCTGGGCATTTTTGAGCTGCCAGACAGGGTGCTGGGAACTCACTGCAGGAATCTTCCCCACTGAACTGTCCCTTCTGTGGATGGAGCGTGTGTTGGAGAGCTGTCTCTGCAGTCAGCAGCGAGGACCAGTGACTCCTGGAGGGCCTGAGGTTCAATTCCCAGCACCCCCATGGCACCACACAGCTGTCATGAGTCTAGTTCTCTTATGGCCTCCTTGGGAGCTGCACACATGCAGTACACAGACATACGTCCACACATAAAATGCAAATCAAAAATCTAAAAACAAAATATAAAAAATAAAATGAATTTTTTTTTTGTTTTTAGTTTTTAGTTTTTCGAGACAGGGCTTCTCTGTAGCTTCTCTGTAGCTTTTGCAGTCTGTCTTGGAACTAGCTCTAGTAGACAAATGAATTTATTAAGGAGTGGGGGCATGATAGTTTGGGGGCCTTCTTTTCGCTGCTCAGGGACTACACTTGTCTCCGGGCTTCCTTTCTGAGCTGCTGAGCTAGGTCTCCGGGAGACCCTGCCCTGGGAGGAGATAGGTCAGCAGGACCTTGTTGGTCTCCCTGGAAAGCTCATTTAGCCCAGGCAGGGGAGGACAGTCTTCTGGGCGTATGGCTCCGACCGTGGACAGCATGCCCTTTAAGCTACAGTGCACCCTCGGTAAGGATGTGTTTCATCAAATATGGAGGAAAAGCAGCGGGGCCTTTGATTGAGAAAGTCACAGGGTCAGAGGACCTGGAGTCCAGAGACCCGACACCATCAGCAACTGTCAGCCTCCTGTGGCTGTCGAGGAACACTAATCATTGGTGGTCCCCTCCAGGAATGGCTGTCTACAGGTCTCTACCTCAGGTACCAGGACACCAGGCTTCAGAACGGGAGGGTGTGGGTGGCAGAAGACCTGGGGACTGATGGAGGCCCTGGAATCAAGTCTGGCTCACGTGTCCCATCTTGTCAGGACATAACCCAGCCACCATGTATTCAGCACTGTACCGGATGAATGTTGACTCTGGGGCCAGGCTGCCTGGCTTGGAGTCCCAGCTCTGTCGCTTACCAGTGTGGGACCCTGGCAAGCTGTTTAGCAGCCCACTGTACCCCTCCTTTCATGACTAAGAGGTGTACGCCCTACCTGCCTACCTAAGAGCCAGGGCCAAGTGTGTCAATGCCCTGAATACACAGTGCACTTGGGATAACAAGCACGCTCAACTCTTGTGGCTCTTTCGTTTTTTTATTTCTCAGTTTTAAGTGAGAAACAGGCCTAAAGTGCTCCAGGAGAGGGAAAAAAGAACCGTGGACGGTCTGGGGATACTTACCGAGCACGCAGGAGGCCCTGGGTTTGATCTCTGGTCCCAGATATGCTGGGCATGGTGGCACACACCTGTAATCCCAGCATTTGAGAAGCGGAGAATCAGAAGTTCAAGGTCATCCTCTGCTAGAATAGTGAGTCTGGGGTTGGCGTGAGAAACATTGGCCCTGCCTAAAAAAGAATCAGTAAGTGGGGTTGGGAAGCTAGGTCATGGCCAAGAGCACTCGGTTCTTCCAGAGCACGGGATCTCAGCACCATTGCCGGGCAGCTCACAGACACCTGAGTCCAGCTTCAGGGCATTTGACATCTTCTTGTTGTCATGGACACAACACATACATTTTAAAAAACATCTTAAAACAAAACAAATAAACAAAAGCTTTACGGTTCGAACAGTCCAGTCATGTATCTAATACTCTCAGATATAACACCTTCCAGGCTGGAGAAATGGTTTGGCCGTTAAGAGCACCAGCTGCTCCTTAGTGCACCCAGTTCCAATT
>NC_022028.1:2713282-2741733 GCF_000317375.1 Microtus ochrogaster | reverse complement strand
CTCCAGTTCCAAGGGATCCATCGCCCTCTTCTGGCCTCAGCATGCACACTGCGCATAGACACACATGCAGGAAAAACACACATAAGATAAATATTATATATGATGGAGTCGGGCAGTGGTGGCACACTATGTATATACTATAGTTCATATGTAGTCAGGTGGTGGTGGCACACACTTTTAATTCCAGCTGTTGGGAGGCAGAATCTGCAGGATCGCTGAGTTTGAGGCCAGTCTGGCCTACAGAGCAAGTTCTAGGACAGCCAGGATTACACAGAGAGACCCTGTCTGTAAAATAAACAAGTAAATAAATAAAATATGTGTGTGTATATATCCCAGAGGTTTTTCAGACTCTGGCCACACTCCCTACTACACCCTGCAACCCCTTCCCCATCCCCAGCTTGTTCTCCTAGTTAGCTGTTCTCAGTTAGCGAGGCTGTGCAGGAGGATTGGCAATGCCTGCAGTATCTCTGCTCCCCCCTCGAAGTTCCCTGTGGAGCGTCTGTCCTGGCACCTCCCTCCTAGCCGTGGCTCTTCCTCTCTGTCTTGCCTGCCTTCCTCTTCACTGTGTGTTACACACACTGATCCTCTTGGCTGCTGTGTTGCTGCTGCGGGCAGAGATAAAATCGCAGTGATAGGGAGGGCCTGAGACTTATCGCAGCCACAGGAAGTGCTTTGCTATGGAGTGGGCTGGTGGTGGGTGAGGTCGGAGGACAGCCAGAGAGGCAGAGGCATCAGGCGGGATCATTGTTGCTTCTTGGTTTGCGTAGTTTTTCCCTCCTGGTGCTGGGTAGCAAGCCTAGAGCCTTGTGCATGCTAGGCCAGTAAGTGCTGAGACCCTGAGCTTCTCTCCCACCATGATCCTGGTCTTAAATACGAACACAAAGAAGAAGAGAATGAGCCTGGCCAGTACCAGGCCTTCCCAGTGTTGCTAGTGGGCAGTCCACCTTGTTGGCAGCTATGCATGCAGTGGCAATCCCATGGCAGCTATGCATACAGTGGGGTTTGATGCTTTGGAGAGTAATCCAGAGCTTGAACTGCAGCAGATTCCATGTCTAGAAAGATGAGATTCTTGTGCCCTTGCTTCGCCCTCCTTCCCTTTTGTGCTTGTTTCTGTCACATCTTCCCTGCTCTCTCCCTCCAACCAAAGTTCCTCTCAGTGAAGTCACAGTTCTCACAGAGGCCATTGACCTCTCCATCTCACCGCTCACCTGGCTGGGAACTCCTCCAAAGTGCCCTTGCCTCCCCATCTCTGGGGGTGGGGCCTAGGCATCAGTGCAAAGTAATGCCCAGGCGGTTCCCAGGCTTTTCTCTGGGCCATAGAGTCCAGGGCAAGGTCTCGTGCACCAGGCAGAGCGGAGAAGTCCCCAGTGACTGCTCCATTTCAGCTTTCTCTGGCCTGCTTCATATCTCATACTCAGTAGTTTAAGCTTCTGAGGTCTGGAGTTTTATTTTTTAAAAATAAGGATTTATTTTTTATTTTTTTAGTGTGTTTGTGTGTGCACAGGTGTATTCATGTGCACAGAGACCAGAGGCAACCTGGGGTATCAGGAACAGCGTCTGCCTTCTTTCAGGGAGGGCTTTTCAGGGTCTGGAGCTCACCACTTAGGGGAGGCTAGGAGATCTCGGGGGTCCCCGCGTCTCTGTCTCTCCAGCTCTGGGATTATAAGCACATGCCACCACACCCCACAGTTTTTGTTTGTTTGTTTATCAAGACAGGGTTTCTCTGTGTAGCTTTGGAGGTGTCCTGGAACTGGCTCTGTAGACCAGGCTGACCTCAAACTCACAGCCACCCACCTACCTCTGCCTCTCAAATGCTGGGATTAAAGATGTGCACCACCACTGCCTGACTCACCCTGCACACTTTTACATGCTTCAGTGAACCATCCTCACAGCCATTACTTTATTTTATTATCTTTTTAAAGGTTTATTTTCTTCTTTTAAGGTATGTGTATCTATGTGTGCTCATGTGTACAGTTGCTCACTGAGGCCAGAAGAGGGCATCAGATCCCCTGGAGCTAGAGTTACAGTTGTCAACCATGTGTAGGGGTACTGGGAACCAAACTTAGGTCCTCTGGAAAGGCAACAGGCACTGTTAATCACAGAGCCATATCTCCATTCCTATTGTACTTGCTTATTTTTCTTTAAAAAAAACTTTTATTTTAATGTGTATGGGTGTTTTGCTGGACATTTCTGCACATCACAAGCATGCAGTACCTATGGAGGCCAGAAGAGGGCGTTGTATTCCTGGAACTGGAGTTGCAGATGGTTGTGAGCTGTCTTGTGATATTGGGAACTGAACCAGGTCTTCCGGCAGGAGCAGCCAGTGTCCTTAATCACTGAGCCATCTCTCCAACCCTGTTTTAATTCTTCTGTGTTGTGTGCTAACATCTCTGTCCCCAGCCCCCATATTAGTCTGTTTGAGTTACTACAACAGAATGGCAGAGAATCAAGAACCCTATAAAGAATAAGGTTTGGCTTTAGCTCACAGTTTTCAAGGCAGGAGACCTCATCTGAGATGACCCCTCTGGTCTTGTATGGGGGTTGGGGGTGTGAAGGGAAAGTGTGATGTATTATGTCGTGTGTGTGTGTGTGGTGTGTGTGTGTGAGGGTGAAGGGAATGAAGGGGGAGTGTAATGTGTTGTGTCGTGTGTGTGGTGCACGAACTCTTTAGTATGGATGTGGTGTGTGTGCATAGGAGTGTGTATGTGCTGGCGTCGGCCGGAGGTCAGCATCATGTCCTTCCTTCATCACTCGAGACATTTATTTATGATTTATCTTTGAGCCCGAGTCTCTACCTGAACCTGAAGCGTATTAATCTGGCTAGGCTGAATGACTTCAGGGATCTGCGTGCCTCGGCTCACTTAGTGTTGAGGTTACCGGCACATGCTACCACGCCTGACTTTTACATGGGTTCTGGGTATACAAACCAGGATCTTCAGGCTCTGGTCTTAAAACGCTACCAGTTCTCAATCTCAGACTCCATCCTGATGATTCTACCTAATTTTGATCACTTCCCAAAGGCCTACCTCTGAGCATCAGGGTCAGATTGTATTTACAGCATCTAATCCCCACCCTGAGTAATGAGGATTAAATCTCAGCCCTTATGGGACACTCTGGCCACACCCATGCTTGAACATCCCGGGAAACTCGGCACCATTTGGTCCCTCTCTGGGACATGCCACCTGCTTGCACGGAGTGAGCTGGACGAGTGGCGGTTCTGAGCACGGTGTCTGTGTCATCAGTGTCCTAGGACATTGCTGGAAGGAAGAGCCATTCCGAAGCGAGACTGTTACACACCTGCCGCTCACCTCCTTCTCCACATAGGGCCACAGGCGAGTATTTGGTCACTAAATCATATTTATTTTTTGAATCATTATTGTGTGTAATGGGGGAGGACACATGCCAGGGTATCTGTGTGGCGGTCAGAAGACAACATTGCTTTGTTTGTATTAGACAGGGTCTCTCTATTCAGCCCTGCCTATCCTAGAACTCACTCTGTAGAGCAGGCTGGCCTCAAACTCACAGAGATCCCCCTGCCTCTGCCTCCTGAGTGCGCCACCATGCCTGGCGGAGGACAGCTCTATGGAGTCAGTTTTATGTGGCTTCTAGGAATCAAACTCAGGTCCTCGGGCCAACACAGTGAGCACCCGCCCCTCATTCACATTCCTTCCTTTCTTTGCTCGGATAGGTGTTAGGAGGAGCCCTGTGAGAGGACATTTCATCTAGAAGGTTCTGGACTCCTATTTACTTATGTTATTTTAAAATTTATATTTACTTACTAAAAATTACATTTACTTAAATGTGCATGTGTGTGCGCGTGTGTGTGCGTGTGTGCATGTGTGTGTGTGTGCATGTGTGTGCGTGTGTCCATGCGTGTGCGTGTGTGTGTGCATGTGTACATATGTGTGAAGACACGGTGCTTACGTGAGGGCCAGAGGACAACTTTCAGGAACTGCTTCTCTCCTTCTCCACATGGGCTCAAGGTCAAACTCAGGTCATCAGGTTTGGCAGCTGTCTTGTTGCCCAAGTGTGGATTTTTGTTGTTGTTTTGGAGACCTGGTCTTACGTAGCCCAGGCTCTCTACGTAGTCAAGGACAACTTAGCACTTCTGATCCTCCTGCTTCCCTTTCCAAGTGCTGGGTGACAAGCGTGCACACCACCGCGTCTGGCTTTGTTTGTTAGTTTGACATTTTTGAGACAGTCTCACTGGCCACCCCAGTGTGTGGCTCAGGCTAGCCTTGAACTTGCGATCTGCCTGTCTTAGTCTCACCTCCCCCAGGGCTGGGACTGCAGTCTGTGCCACCTGGGCCTTGAGGCTCTTACATTCTCAGGAGTGCTTGGGGCTCAGGGCTGGAGGAGCTGGCTGAAAGCTGGTGAGGAGGAGCTTAGGGTCCCAGGTAATAGGTGATTGACAGCACTGGACCTCAGATGCTTGTAGTTGTTTTTTATTTATTTATTTTTTATTTTTTTAATCTTAGGGAATCTGCCACCCAGCTTCTAAATAAATACACAGAAACTTATTCTTACTTATGAATGCCTGGCCTCAGCTTGGCTTATTTCCAGCTAGCTTTTCTTAAATCATTCTGTTTCTCTAACTACATTTTGCCTCCTTTTTTTTTCCCTCAAGACAGAGTTTCTCTGTGGCTTTGGGGACTGTCCTGGAACTAGCTCTTGTAGACCAGGCTGGCCTTGACCTCACAGAGATCCACCTGCCTCTGCCTCCTCAGTGCTGGGATTAAAGGCATGCGCCACCACTGCCCAGCTGCCTCTGGGTTTTTTGCCTTTCTTTATTCTATATATTTCTTTTTATTTCTTGGCTGGCTATCTAGCTGGGTGGCTGCCCCCATGTCTTCTCCTCCTTTTCTCGTTCCTCCTTCGTTATTAGACCAATCAGGTGTTTTAGATGGGCATGGTAAAACAGCTTCAGAGTCAAATAAATACAACATAAAAGAATGTAGCACATCTTTGCATCACTAAAGAAATATTCTACAGCATAAACGCATGTAACACGTCGTAAGCTAATATTCCACAATAGATATCCTCTCAAGACAGGGATTTGGTCTGTTTGGTCCCCTGCCTACAGGAGAACCTCCGATATGGTGGATGCCCAGTAAAGCTTTTCAGGATGAATGAGTGAACATAAATTGAATTCCATCATATGCCCGGAAACGAGGGCCTAAAAGACGGCTTCTCCACGATCCCTACTCTCGGTACTTCATTGCTGTATACCCAGGGCCTCATACACAGCTCAGCAGAGACCCGTCCTCTGTTTCTGCTCTGATCCCTCCTTTCTCTCTTCTTCTGCAGTGATCCAGTCCCCTCTGGCTTGGGGTTCTCAGCCTGCTGCTCCCCATAGAAAAATTGCCAGCACCCCCAGCTTATCCCAGTTCTACCAGTGGGGCTGTGGGGCGGGGCTTGTGCTTGTTTGGCAAGGGAAGTCACAGCCTGTCCTCTGGTCTGTTTGTAATCAGTTTGGGGACAGCACCTGTTCAGCCTCCTGTGGTCCCTGAGGGATGTGGTGTGGCCAGGAGATGACACACTATACTGTCCAGCCCCACTGTCACTCATCTCCTTGCTCTGGCCAGGTGTGCTCAGCTGTCCCAACAGGGCAGAGCTGACTGACTCTGCCCTGGGCTGACTGACTCTGCCCTGGGCTGACTGAAGCCTAGCAGCTGTCTGACTGGCACTGTTATTGAGAGGAGGAAGGAGGGTGCTTAGTGACCCAGCAGCTCGCAGCCATGGTCTTCAGCACCACGGGGACACCCAAGTCTGTGTGTTCAAGGAGGTTGTTAGGGACAGAAGCTTCTGGCAGTCTCGGAGGACAGAGACAGGCAGGCAAACAGTGATAGACTGAGACCTGTCTCTCGGGTGGGCCCTCAGCAAGGTGGCTCTGCCCCACTCCAGGTTGTTAGTTAGGGGTCACTGCTGCAGGTCCTGGAGGATTTCTTCCTGGACTGAGTCCTTCCTTCTAGGCATTCTGGAGTAAAGGGGAGGCCCCTGGGCCATTCACCTGCTGTGTAGAAGCCTTGGGACTGTAAGGTATTCCTACCTGGAGGCTGAGGACGGTGCATCTACCCCCCCCCCCCCCCCCCCCCCCCACACACACACACACACACACACACACCCCCCCCCGCTTCCATAGAACCTGGAACAGTCCCAATATCTATCTCTAGAGCGTATTTTCTCTCCCCCTTTCTCTTTCTCTCTCGTTCTATTTCACTCTCTCCATCCACTTTATTTCTTCTTCTGTTTCCCTGTTTTCCTCATGCTCAAGGAATGACCCAGGTGAGCCTCCAGGTCCTGCTGTTGGGCCCTCAGAGGACTGAGCCAGGATAGAGAGCGTGGGTGTGCAGACACATGCCTGACACTCACTCTGCCCTTCTGCCGAGAAGGGTGAGAAAGAGGTTGAGGTAGCCAGCTCTGGTTGGCCGAGGGACAGCCTGCAGCCTGGGCCACACTGGACACTTTGGGGGGGGGTCTCCATCCAGAGGGCCCCAAGCATCGTCACACACTCTAGAACCATGACTAATGATAGGTTATCATCCAAGTGTTTCAAGTCTAATTATAGTGTTTTCCAAAGCCAGGTGTGGGAAGAAAATGTTAGAATTTCTATTGCTTTACCCATATCTTGTCCTTTCCTGCCCTGTTTTATTGTGAAATGCAGCACAGTTGCCCAAGAAGGCACAGATACTCAAGTACCCAGTGACTGGGTCAGCAGGATGGCGCAGGCAGTAAGGCACCCGCTGTCGAGCTCTGTGGCTGAGTCTTCCCCTGACTTCCTCAGGAGTCCATGAATGAGCGTGTGCATAAAAAGAATAAATAAATAAGGAGGGAGCATGAAGGGCTAGAGAGATGGCTCACAGTTAAGAGGATTGGTTGGATTCCTGCCACCCACGTGGGGCAGCTCCAGCTCCGGGGCATGTGGTGCCCTCTTCTGGCCGCCAACGGTGCCTTGTACACTTGCACATACAAATGTGCACACACACATACATAAAGATAAAATAATTTTTTAAATGAAAGGGACTCCCCAGATAACAGACACCTGCATGGAGACACAGATGGTAATGTGAACTCTTATAAACAGGCCATGATGGCACAAACCTTTGATCCCAGCACTCAGTGGACAGAGGCGGGTAGATCTCTTTGAGTTCAAAGCCAGCCTGGTTTACATAGGGAGACTCCTTAAAGCAAGTAAACAACAAGAAGAAACAACTTTTCTTCCCTCCCAGAACTTACTACTATTTTGACTTTATTATTATTATTATTATTATTATTATTATTATTTGGGGTTTATTGAGACAGGGTTTCTCTGTGTAGCCTTGACTGCCCTGGAGCTTACTATGATAGACCAAGCTGGCTGGAATTCAGGTATCTGACTGCCTCTGCCTCTCCTGGGATTAAAGGTATGTGTTGCCGCCACCACCACCACCTGGTGTCTTATCACAGCTATAATTAACATTCCCATCAACTTTTTAAAATTATTTGCACATGTGTGTTCAGTGACTGCAGAGATTGGAGGAGGTTGTGGGGTCTGCTGGAACTGCAGTTACAGATGGTTGTGAGTTACCATGTGGGTGCTGGAAACCAAAGCTGGGCCCTCTGAAGAACACCGAGTGCTTTAACCCCTGAGCTGTCTCTCCATTTTAAAAGTAAATCTGTGTTTTGCATATGTTTGCTAGCAAGTGTATGTTACATAATTGGCATACACGGTGGGCCCTCCATCTTTGAGTCCTACATCTGAAAATTAACTGATTTCAGATTAAAAGTATCTGAAAAGGAGACTTCCTGGTTAAGAGGGCTTGCTTCTCTTTCAGGGCATTTAAGTTTGATTCCAGCACCACCCCGGGTGGCTCCAGCACCTTCTCCTGGATTCTGTGGGCACTGCGCTTTTGTGTGTACACTCATGCGTAACAATACACCTGTATTTGATACGAACTTAGCTTCTCTTCCACTGGTCCCTAAACAATACAATCCTGTTAGGTTTTGGAGTAACTGAGGCATGGATAGGATAGGAGGATGCATTGGCTTAGATGTCCTGTATGTAAGAGACACCAAACGTTTCTGGATTTTAGCAACCATAGGGATCCTGGCATGAATCCCAAGAACACTGAGGAATGGGAATGACGGTCCCATTTCTGAGGACAGGGAATGTATTTTTAATTAGGATTGATCAGTTTCTTTCCTTTCTTCCTCTCTGTTCAACGATGTAAGGGGTCTCTGATCAAAATAGGGAAAGACCATTGCTGTAGTACTGGACAGCTACCAGTGAGTCTTGCTGGAAGGGGAGGGGGGAACCCCAAGTGGCAGTGCCTGCTGTGGGGGTACCCTCTTGCCAACCGTGGTTCTGGACCTCGTGCCTAGGGCATCTGTCACAGGCGAAGGACTGTGTGCCTCCTGCTGAATTGGGAAGCCCTTGACTTTCCGCCACTCCAGGGCAGTAGTTCTCAGGGGGGAGCAATTTACTGGGCAGAGCACGTTTGTCAGTGTCTGAGGACCTTGGCTAGTGACACTAAGAAGCATCCTATAAAGGACACAAGTTGTCCCACATCAGAAAATGGCCTGGTCCTAAGTTTCGGTAGTATGGCCTCTGAGAAGTTATTTAAGTGCTTTGTGCCTCAGTTTCTCTGTCTGAAAAATGGGAATGGTAGGGTTGCTACCTCTCTCCTTAATGGGGTTGGGGAAGCAGTTCTATAAGGACCCTAGGGCTATTTATGTTTCCCAGACAAGACTGGCTTTCTAGTGCGCCCCTCCCCCCGTGCTGTCCCTGTCCACTGAACTAGAGGCATCAGCTGGTGAACCTGGTGCTGTGGACCCTCCTGCAGGGAACCACCCTGAGGGCCCCAGGCTTTTGATGAAGACTGCAGAAATGTGGGGCTCCGTGGGAGTCCTGGGGCCCAGGAAGAGCTCCTTCTGACTTTGTCCTTAGCTGGAGTCCAAGGTTGTGGGGGTGATAAAGAGGTACTCACGCCGTTCTTTATCTGAGGCCCCACTGCAGGTCCAGGGTAGCACTGGGGCTCTGCACATCCCCTTCACATTCCTTCCTCTTTGCTAGCCCAGGGCAAGTCAGAGTCACCATCGTCTTTCTGCTCTGGGCTCCCCTCATCTCACTGGCCTCTGCCTTCTCCAGGAGTCTGCTCTCCCCACGACACCTCGGAAATGTGAACTCTTCCATTCTGGGGTACAAGTGGCTTGATTACTGCCTGCTCTTCCAGACAAATACCTACCTGTGGGCACGGGGTCTCACCGCCACTCTTTACTGTCTGTCAGAGGAGAGGCCTAGGAGCCACAGAAGTCAGTTGTGCACAGAGGAGCCTTAGAAATCACCTGTGCATCAGAATGGCTTTCCCGCCAGGCTGAGTGCTTTGGCTCCTGTCAGCCCGGAGCCTGGTGACATTTGGGTCTCATTTCTACAGGGGCAATATAAGAGACCAAGGCCACAGGCGTGTGGCTAGCCAGGAAGGTGCAGGAGAACTTTGCATTCTCTGGGATGTTTGTGTTGGCCATTGTCCCTCTGTGTCTCTCTCAGGGTGCCCTGAAGTGGAATTGGTGACTGAGAAAGGCTCTGTCTAGGACTGGAACCCGGGGTTGGGGTTGGGGAGGTTGGAGCCAGCCTGCCTGGGGAGGGGAAGAGGCTTCTGGCTGGAGCTTCCCTCTGTGCTGTGAGTAATCCCTGGCCACATTTGCAGCTCCCAGGGGATTGTGCAACTTCCTCTCACCGAGGTGCAGGGGGCTGGGTGAGAAACAGCACTGGGGAAAATGAGGAAATGACTGGGGCTTGAGTGGGGGAGTGGAGCTGAGCACCCCAGGGGCCTCCTTCCAAGGGGCACCCTCTCCCAGGTCCGGGCAAGCTTGTGTGCATGTGTGTGACATTTCAAAGAGGAAAACCCCCTCTGGCCGCTCTGACTCGGGGCTGTCTTTCACTGAGAGGTTGTCTGGCCATGTAATGGGGACCAGCCTCTTCATCCTCTGCCTCAGCCTACTGGGCTGGGCTGGGCCGAGGGCAGAAGGGGAGAAGAAGGTCCAGTTAAGGGGGAGTGTGCCCAGAGCGTGGTGGGAATCACGGGGAATTAGGAGTCAGCCCCAGTTGGGTATGCGGCTGCTCACTTCCCTAGACTTGTGTCTAGGTCCTAGTTTATAGGTCATGTAGATAGGATGTGTTAGTGGAGGGTTTCTGTTGGGTTTGGACCCTGGCCCTGCAGCCTTCCCATCTGGGTGATCCTGGCAGGTAGCTTGCTCACAGTGCCCCTGTGTGCATGTCTAAGATGGAGGTGACAGGTGTAGCCCCCATCTCATGTGCTCATCATGGGCATTAAAGACAAAAGATCTCAGACGCAGAGCCTGGCACCTGTTAGCGTGCTCCCCCCCCCCCAGCCAATGTGTCTGTGCATGTGGCAGAACACTGTCCAGCGGGTATTCTGGGGGTCTACATCAGGCCTTGCCAATGCTCTACCATCCCAACCTTCAAGGGGATTATCTTTTTGTTTGTTCGTTTGTTTGTTGTGTTTTTGAGGCAGAGTGTCTCTGTAGCTTTGGAACTTGTCCTGGAACTTGCTCTGTAGATCAGGCTGGACTCAGATTCACAGAGATCTGCCTGCCAAGGTGATTGATTATCTTCGATGGAGAGCGGTGTGATATATACCTGGCTGTACATTCTGGAAGGCCTGGGTTGGTTCTCCCTGAGTTATTTACGGTGTGGCCCTGAGCCTCGGTTTCTTCATACTGTGAGGACCCAACAGTTCCTACTTGTTACAGAGAAGGGAAGGACGAGGTCAGGTAGCATAGCAACAAGGGTAGCGGGCCACCTGCTAGACATGGAGTTGTAGCTAATTAGACGTGGAGGGAGGGCTCTTTTGAACTATGGACCAGGTCACTAATTAACTCATGAAATCAGTGCTATGGACTCCATGAACAGTTTTTGCTGTTGCTAAGAAAAAGATTATGTATGTTTCTGTGTGAGTGTATACTACATGCATGCAGGTACGTGTACAGACCAGAAGAGGGTGTCCCATCCTTCCTGAGGCTGAGGTCTCAGATGGTTGTGAGCCCCCTGATAGAGGTGCTAAGAACCAAACTCAGGTCCTTTTGAAGAGCAGGAAGTACTCCTGACCACAGAGCGATCCCTCCAGCCCTCCATGAACATTTTTAAAAACTAAAAAGGAATAGTAGAAAAGGGCTGTGGAAGCCGGGTGGTTGCGCACACCTTTAATCCCAGCGCTCAGGAGGCAGAGGTAGGCGGATCTCTGTGAGTTTGAGGCCAGCCTGGTCTACAGAACGAGTTACAGGACAGCCAGGGTTACATAGAGAAGCATAAGGACGTGTGTTTGAATCCCACATAAAAGCCAGGAATGGCCACGCATGCCTGTAACTCCAGTGTTGGGAGTCAGAGACGGGGATTCCAAGAGCTTGCTCGTCAGCCAGCCTTGCTGTAACAGAGAACTTCAGTTTCGGCGAGATACCCTGTCTCACAAGAACGAGGGGGAGGGTAATAGAGCAGGAACCTGGTGTTCTCTTCTGGCACGTGTATGTGCACAAGTATCACACACACACACAATAGAACAGAACTATTTGAGTGTGTTGCACAGTGCCAGTAGATCAGGAACTTCTGTTTTGGAAAGGACTTGGTTTTGTGTGTGTGCCTCCAAGGTCAAATGAAATACATCTTTCTGTGAGTCATGGTTAAAAACTCCAGGGCTGTTGCCTTAGAGACTCCGAGAGGAGGAGAGCTGTGCGGGGTGGGTGTAGTGCCTATTGATTATGAGGCCCAGCACCTAACCCAGAGATGGCTTGGGGCTCAAGTTTCAGGGCCCAGTTCTTCACAAACACAAGCAGAGGGGCAGGAGTGGGGAGAGGAGACAGTTCCTAGCATGGTTGGTTGTGTGGTCTAGGGGTTAGACAGCCTCTAGAGAGGTTGTTCTTATTGGTGGAGGTAGCAGGCTAGGTGGGCATCGTCCGGGGACATTAAGAGGGGCTGTTTCTGTCACCCCCAGATGGTGGGGTAGTGTTGAGCAGCCATGGCTGCAATGTCCCGCCCCCTGCTTGCAGTAACTGGGGAGAAGCAGAGGGTTTTGCCTTTTTCCCTTTTGCTGTGCCTCTGTAACCTCCTGAACTTTGTCTTGCCCTTGAAGCCCGAGCCGGCTCCAGTGAGCCTAGTCTGTGACCTGCTCCAGGAACCCAAAGCCTTTTCATTCCTTAAAGCCTAGCCTTGGCAAGTACTTGGCCCATTTTGGGCCTCAGTGTCTCGTCTGTAGAGTGGGCGTCCTAACCCACTGACAGCCTGCTAGGGCAATGCCCCTGCCCATCTTGTGACTCAGCACTGATAAACGGGAGGCAGGAAGTGTGAGAGCTCCGAGTGGGTTACTCTTGAGGTCTCTCAGGCTGGGATGACTGAGGAAGGTCATGAGGACATCAGCTGCCTGTCTGGAGAATCCCCCTTCCTCCCCACCCTGTGACCGAGGGCAGTAGGAGGAGCTATGGGGAGAACCCTGGTCATGTCAGGCCCGGCTATCCCTGGCTTTGAGTGGAGGAGGTTTGCTAAGGTCCCAGGGGGTGAGACCAGGTCTGGCAACCCCCAGCCTCTGGAGTACTCCTTTTATTGAGCTTCCAAGGGGCCGCAGCTTGAGGTTTATGTTGCCAGGGAGGGTTGGTGGCCAAAGTAGCCTCCAGTTTCCAGAAAGCTGTGGGCAGTTTTCTGTCTGCTGAGCGCCGAGCCCATAGACTCGGGCGTGAGTCCCATGGCAGTGTGGTGTTTGATGAAAAGTTGTCCATGTTGAGAACCTGCTGCTTGACTGTGAACTAAGGGCTGCAAAGTTCTCTGTTCATGTGGGTCCTAGACTCTGTCACACAACTGATCCGGTCCTTGCCCCTCCAGGTGGGGAATCACAGTCCCCAAGTGGCTAAGAAGGAGGTCTCTGTGGCAGAAGAGCTAGCCTGTTATAGCCCACAGGGCTGCTAGAACTTTCCAGTAATGGTGACTGCTCTTGGTTTGGGTTCACTTCAAATTCTCGTGGCTCCTACTGACCTTTCTACAAAGTCCTCCAATTAATAAGCCCGAACCTCCCAGGTGGTTTTCTGTCAATGGCTTTGGTGGCCAAGCAGGTATGGAAGGTGGAATTTGAAAAGTGCAATATGGGTGCTGGAAGATGGGAAGTGCCCTCAAAGGGGGCAGAATCTCGATATAACAAGAAAATGTTACCCTGCACTTGGGGCACGCCGCGCAGAACAGCAGTTCAGTGACCTATGATGTCTTTTATTTTCAAAATAGCAAGATCAAATTTTTAAATGTTATCACTGCCATCAATGATAAATATTTGAGGTGTCAGACATGTTAATTAGCTTGGTTTAATTATTCTACATTGTGTGACTATATTATAATACCAATTGTATCTATAAATATGTATGCCAGTTATTTATCTTCTTTTATATGTATGTTGAGTGTTTGCAATGTGCCTGTGCGCCACATGCATTCATGGTGCCCACAGAGGCCTGAGGAGGGCATCAGGTCCCCTGCAGTCACCAGTGCTTGTGACCAAACCCAGGTCCTCTGCAAGAGCAGACAGTGCTCTCAACTGCTGAGCCATCTCTCCAGCCCCTATACAGCACAGTGAGAGAGCTGGGCATAGTGGTGCATGTCTTCAGTTCAGTGCTAGGGAGGCAGAGATGGTGGATCTCTGGGTTTAGGGCCATCGTGGTCTTAAAGCAAGTTCTAGGACAGTCAGGGCTATGCAGAGAAACCCTGTCTTTTTGTTTTGTTTGGTTTTGTTTTTCGAGACAGGGTTTCCCTGTGTAGTTTTGGAGCCTGTCCTGGTACTAGGTCTGTAGAGCAGGCTGGCCTCAAACTCACATAGATCTTCCTGCCTCTGCTTCCCAAGTGCTAGGATTGAAGGTGTGTGTGCACCACTACCGCCTGACAAGAAAACCTGTCTTGAAAAAAGGAAACAAAAAGGCAAAAGATGAGAACTGGGGTGCAGCTTAGTGGTGGAGTGCTTACATAATATACAAAGTGGGGCCAGTTCTTTTCTGGACTTGTTAGAGCCTTTGGTGGACTAATATTCGTTTAAAATGAATTTTGCATGTGTATATGTATGAACATGTATATGGTGTGTTTGTGTGTGTGTGTGTGTGTGTGTGTGTGTGTATGTGTGTGTGTGTATACCCTTGAGACAGGCCATCTAACTGAACCTGGGTCTAGACAGGTCCAGCAAGCCTGTGCCCTGCTCCCTACACAGTACTGGGTTACTGGGTTACAGACATCCACACCTGGCTTTTTGTATTTTTTTCCCTGGGGATTTGAACTCAGGACCTTCTGCTTTTGTAGGATGGTTACCTGCTGAGTCATCCTCCAGCCCTTCCAGTCCTCCTTCTGTCTCTCTGTTGTGCCTCATGGCGTTGAAGTCTTGATGGGCCTGGAATGAGGCTGTGACATCCCTAAGGCTGGACCAGGTGCTCCGACTTGATGACCAACACTGGCCTGGGACCCCATCCCTCTTCTTCCGTCCTCTTCCTGGACTGGCTTGTGCACCAAGAGCTCTGACCCCCTTTTTCCAGCCCCTATCCTTAGGCCCCAGCATGAGAATGTCTTGTGTGCCTAACATGTGGTTCCTGGGAGACACTTCAAAGGCTGGTGCATGGCGCTATGGCTTTGTCTTGCCCTTCTGTTCTCCGGGGCTGGGGCTCCCCTCTGAAATAAAACCCTCACCCTATCTTGCTGCATTGCTGTGGAGAGGAGTTCCTGTGGTAGAATGTGTGTGTCGCCAAGTCCCCAGATTCCAGCTACAGACGTGCACAAATGAAACGAGCCTGTGATTTCTGGAGGAGACCCCAGCCACGGGGTCCAATTGGCTAAGACTCCTCTGCATTCGCCTGCTGTGTGATATCAGTCCTGAGTGATACTGCTGCCCTCTCTGGTCTCTGCCCACTGATGACCTCTGGGAAGAGCCAGTCTGGCTGGCTCTGGAGACTCTTTGCAAAGGTAAGCAGAGGAACCAGCCAGGGGCATGGCCGTCTTCTTCATGCCCTGCTGAGAACTGGTGTTAAGGAGAGAAACGTGCCTCCGTGCCTCAGTTTACCTCTGCACTGGGCATATCTGAAGCTCTCGTGCCTGTTATCCCTACCTCTTGCGCAGGCGCTGGAGATGACCTGTGCTGTGGATGTGTAGGTGCACACCATGCCTGGCTGTGCAGGTGCAGAGACAGGGCTCCTCTGTGGGCGACGCGGGGCCCAGAGACGGGCTGGGAAGGGCAGGAGGTGGTGCTTCTCTGGCAGAGTTCTTTCCCGGAGGGTGTTTGCCTGCTTGTTCTTAGCTGTGACTCATTACGGACTCTATTTTTAGTTCTGGTTCCAAGTGTTGCCAGCATGTGGTGTACGGCGACCCCTGTGGATAGCTCTGGGGGCTAGCGGAGAGGGGGGGGGGCTCCTATATCACCCCGTCACCACTCGAAGCTGGGTGTGTGGCGGGTGTCATGTTTGTGCTCCGGTGTTGCTTTCTCTTGTCATTTTATCCTGCCCCAGTGCTGTGGGTGGGGGCGGAGGCTGAAGGTCAGCGCATAGACTTCTCTCGGTAGCCATCAGTAGGTCCAGTTGGCCTTTGACCCCCTGCAGACAGGGGACTCAGAAATGGGGTGGTCAAGGAGGAGGTCTGAGGTAATGACAGGGAGATGTGGATGATACTGAGGGGCTGAGAGGGAGGATCTCTCAGCTTCCCTCCACATTGGATGACTCCTGGGATCGGCTATACCAGCCTTAGTGACAGTGGTGGCTTTGGCACAGCAGCAGCCGTGAGGGGTTAAGAGCACAAAGGTGGCTTGGAATCTGGGCGTATTCCCCACATTATTGCACATGCACGATGCAGGCTGTACTGCCTGGTCACACGCACGGGTGCGCATGGGGCTGAAGCCGGGGCTGTCAGGGAGATGGCTCTGGCAGCTTTGGAGCTGTGGAAAGACGCTGGCATTTGGAGCCAGGGGCCTTGTCCCCTATGGACTCCGTGACACACATGCCTCATCTGTTTCCTCTGGCCAGATGAGGAGCCAGAGAAAATAAACCAATCCTTAAAATAAACAAACCAGTAGTGATTCATTTCTTATAGTATGTGTATTGTTCCTTGGGAATTTCATATACGGTGTCTTGATCATGCACCCCCATACTTCCCAAAGCTATGGTCTTGAGAACATGGAGGTCCCTCCTGACTATCAGGTAGAGGTGACCCTCCCTTCTCCCCATCCATTGCTTTAGTCTAAGGGCTCCATGTGTCCTGTCTGGAAATGAGGCTCTCTGGTGGGTGACTGCCCACATCGCTGTCCTCTGCCCCTCATTGATGACTCCAGAGGGTACTGATGGCACGGACCCTTTGGTGCTGAGTGTCCCTCAGTGCGGGACACAGATGAGCTGCTCTGGGGTAGCTGTTCTTCCACACGGGGTAACCTTGAAGACAGTGGTTATTCTGAGGCAGCTCTTACAGGTGGAATGACCCTGGCTGGAGAGCCCCCAGACCCTGCACAGAAAGCTGTGAAATGGCCCCAGCAGGACAGCCCAGGAAAGTGGGAATGGCACAGTCACCTCTCTTTCCACCTTCCTCTTCCTGCCCCTTTCCGATTCCCTGTCTCCTGCTCTGTCAAATTAACCTTGTGCTAGCCCAGCCCTGGGTGCCAGACTCCATCCTAACCTTGAATGTAGGCTCCTCCCAGCCATCTGCTCATCTGTGAGAGGAAAGGTCAGTCTCCACAAGGTCCCACTGACCTCATGGTCTCTGAGCTCAGGGCACAGGAGCAATCTCTCAGGGTAAAGATGGTATGGTGCAAATGCACACTCACACACACGGACACTGAGACAGTACTGTGTGAGGCTGATGGGACGCCTGTAACCTGTTGTTACTTGATTAGGGAGATGTAGGTCTTTGGCCATCAGAAGATGAGTGGCCATCCATCTGTGTCTGATGGACAAAGGTTGTCACTGTGACATTTGTGTGTGACCTTTGGGGAGTGTGGGCAGAAGCCTTTGGGGCCCCACATTTGTGTGAAGGAGTGTGTGAAACCTGTTGTAGAGCCCCAGAGGGAGCAAGGGTGGTGAGCTCCTGGCACCAGGTGCTTCCCCGGGCTTCAGCAAAGGGGCCTGGTCCCATTTGGGCCTCAGCCTGAGATATAGGTGGCTTGACTTCCTCCCTTTCCCCGGGCTTTCAGGTGCTCTGTTCTCTCTCCTGCCTGCTCAAACCTCGCTTGTTCCTGGGGGAAATGGCTGCCTTTTCCTGCGGTCCAATGTCCTTAGTGATTCAGCCTGTGGCTAAAGGAGATAATATGGGGACCAGTAGGCATCGAGCCCCAGAATCCAGGTACCAGGCAACCCCTGCTCCCGAGGGAAGTGTCTGTCCAGTTCCAGTCTGGGACACTGTGGTCAACACCTGATACCAGCTGAGTGGTTTTCCAGCTTGAGACCTGCCAGGGAGGGGAGCAGGCAGCTGAACCTGCCCAACGCCTGCTTGACACCCTGGATGCAGCCAGCTGGTGACTCATTCCCCCAGGGAGGGTGCCAGCAACTCTCCCGGGGCACCCTAAGGGTATTTGTACAGGCTGGCTGTCCAGAAGTCCTGGGTGTCTCAGAAAACTTGTACAGATGGAGTCCACACCTGAGCAAGTGTAGAAGTAGCAGTAAGGTCCTACAGATGGGACCAGGCCACTCTCTTGTCCTTCTACCATCTCTCTGAGTACTGGAGAGGCTGCAACCTCAGGAATACCCTGTTTGATTATGTAAGAGGTCCAAAATCCCTCACAAGGGAGCAGTCAGCCAGCGGGTAGACTCAGGAGTCCCTGTTCCTAGTGCCTGCCCCTGGCCTGTCCCGTCTTCTCCCTGAACTGAGGGTAGGAAGTACTTGCTTATCCCTGCAGCCCCTGCTCCAGCCCTACTGCCTGGGACGGGTGGGAGGCTCTCTCCAGGGAAATGAATTCTTGGCTTGAACCCAGATGCTGGCCTGCCCAGCTCTACTCCAGAGTAATGCTGGGTGCACACACAGCCCCATTGTGTGCCTGGGCCTCAGGCCTGCGTCATGGGCCTGGCACCAGCGCTATCAACAGCAGTGGCTCCCTAGTCTCTTCAGCAGCTCCCACAGGGGCCTGAGCCCTCAAACTCCAGTGAGGGGGTGGGGGACTGCTGGTCAGGAGAGTCCTGGGCAGGGGCAGGGGCAGGGGCAGGGGCAGGGGCAGGGGCAGGGGCAGGGGCAGGGGCAGGCATGCTCAGCTGCTTAGCCACTAGTCCCCTTCCAGGCCGACCTTCTGAAATTGCTTGACTCCAGCTCTTCAGAGCCAAGCCAGGAAAGCAAGGCAAACAACATCCTGGGTTGTAAGGGGGCCCGAGACGTGAGGATCTGGAACCCCCATGTCTGTGTAAAGAGAGGTAAATAACAATCAAGGATTGGTTGGTTGGTGGGGAGAGCAAGCCTCCAAAGCTGGAGAGCAGGCTCTGCCTCAGTTTCCCCACTCTAGCCGTATAGAGGTGAGGTGTGACTGAGACGGGGCCTAGAATTTTCTCCTGAGCGCCATAGACAGGCTCTGAGCCCCCTCGCAGGCCTTGGTTCCACTGGGAAGCAGCTTCTATTCCGAGAGTCTGGCCTGAGTCTCTCTACCTCCTCAGGTTTCTAGCCTCAAGAGGCCTCTGCAGCATAGGAGCCTGCCATGGGCAGCCTAGCTCCACGCAAGAAGAGCCCCACTTCTGCCTTGTGCCCAAGTCCAAAGGCCAAGGGGAGAGTCCTGAGACATGTCCTCGTGGAGTCTTCCTGCTTTTCATGGTTGGACTTACTCAGGAGCCCTGTTTCCCACAGCCCATGTTCCTAGCCACCCCGTCCACCCTGGGTGTGAGGCCTGAGTCCTTCTTCAGTGCTTTAGCAAAGGGACAGGGCGTTCTCAGTGACTATGGGACTGTGACGTGCCAGGGCTGGTGCATGGGGACAGGTGGTGATGATAGCTGGGAAGGGACACACAGGCTGCCTCCTCCTGCAGTTCCTGCCTTCATGCTGCTAGGCTTCTCACTCTGTGCCTTTCCCAACACCCTGACCTCATGACCTCGCCCCCAGGAGATGGGAGTGGATGTAACAAGCATCAGTTACCTGCTGTCTGGAGGATTATAGGAGGTCCCAAGGAGAGAAACCCAGCACAGGCCTTGAGAAGTATACGAACTAGGAAGCTGGCCAGGAGACTAGAGATTTGGGCCAGCAGTTAAGAGTTTTTCTGGGGCTGGAGAGATGGCTCAGTGGTTAAGAGCATTGCCTGCTCTTCCAAAGGTCCTGAGTTCAATTCCCAGCAACCACATGGTGGCTCACAACCACCTGTAATTAGGTCTGGTGCCCTCTTCTGGGCTGCAGACATACACACAGACAGAATATTGTATACATAATAAATAAATAAATAAATATTTAAAAAAAAGAGTTTCTGGTCTTGCAGAGGACCCAGGTTCAATTCCCAACATGCACATGGTATTCTAAATCTAGGGAATCTGACCCCCTCTTCTGATTCCTGCAAGCTTTGGGCACACGTGTGGTGCACATACATACACACAGGCAGAAGACACACACATGAAGTAAAAGAGGATTGAAGAACTGGACAGGAACTTCTCAGTGACTCGGTTTCTCTGTGGAGTTCCTTGCTTCCTAGTCTTATTGAGAAGGTCCCATGAAGACACACATGAGGGCCCCAGGAAGTGATGTTTGCAGAGGTCAGGAGTGGGAGCAATAATAGTACTACAATCAGAGCTGCCTCGTCAGGTCAAGGCTGGGGACCACCTGACTGTGCAAACCTGGCTCCCTGAGTTTAACCCTCAGAACCCGCAATGGGAGAAGAGAAGTGGCTGGAAAGTTCTCTGGCTGCCGCACCAGCGCTGTGGCATGCAGTGGCATGCATGCATGGGCGTGTTCCCACGCAACAAAGAGAATAGAAACATACTGTATACACCCATCTATCCATCCATTATATCCACCTAGAGTAACTATCAATCTATCCATCTATCTATTCAGCCTCTCTATGTATCCGTTCATCATCCACACGTCCATCCACCCACCTACTTGTTCCGTCTGTGAATGAATGGTGTTCATTTCTCAAGGTTTATTGAGCACTCAATCTGCCAGATGCTGGGTTATAAACTTTACCCTTGGTCCAGGATGGAGGGTATTTCATTTTAGGGACCAGGAACCTGGAAGTCCATCAAATGAGATAAATTCATGAAGCTCTCACAGCCAGTAAGTGGGATTCAACCCTCTCTGCTTCAGAACACATATGCTTTCTAAAAAATGATTAACACTATTATTTTATGTATGTGAGTGTTTGCTTGCATGTGTGTCTGTGTACCATGTGTGTGCCTAGTGCTCACAGGCCAGAAGAGGGCTTCGGATTCCATGGAACCAGAGTTATAAATGGTTGTGAGCTGTCATGTGGGTGCTAGGAAGAAGACCTGGGTCCTCTGCAAGAGCAGCCATTGTTCTAAACTGTTGAGCCGGCCCTCCAGCCTCAAAGCACATGCACTTGATGGGAATCAGATGGCGTCCCAAGTGCCCCCTCCTGAGTTCTAAGCACAAAGGCAGTGTTAGCGAACCAGCGTCCATCACACGTAGGTCGTGTAGCACAGCGTTGGAGTTCTGGAGTTCTACCCTAGAGGCGCCCTGCAGGTGGAAGGCAGTGCCAGGTTTCCCAGGAACCTCCTGTCACCATCACCGCCTTCTTCAACATGCAGTGTTCTTCTGCACGTTAGCATTTCTGCTAAGCCCTGCTTCTTCCCTCCACCCTTACAGCTCGGCTTCTAGGCACATTCTACCTGCCCACAGGTCAGGGTGTTCTAGGTACACATTTGGCCACTGCGTCTGGCTCTGGCAGTCTTTCCCAGTGACTGATGCTCACATTCTGGCTTCTCGGGGCCCCCTCAGGGAAGTCAGCTCCTGTCCCTGGCTCATCCACAGCTGGCCCTTCTAAGCTTAAGAGCCAGCAGCTCAGTTTCAGGCCAGATTCCTACTGGCTGACAAAGAATGTAGCTTTAAATAGTTTATTTGGGAGGATTCCCAGGGACTACCTGGAAAAGTAGGGTCCAGAAGTCCTGGAAGGGCAGGGAGCTGATGAGGTGGAGGTTATGGAGGTGTGCTCTTGGCTCCCTGTCATGGGCGGGGGTCTTAGATCATACTCTGAGGTTACCCAGGGATGGCTTGGTAATGTGGGGGTCACTGAGCCAGATGCTAATGCCATCATTTCTGACTGTATATGATAGTGCTCAGGTGGACTGCTTGGGGCCACACATGGCCAGGGGATATGGCCCTCAGCAGCTTCTGCTGGACTTACCCAACCCAGCCAGGTGGTCAGGCCAGCCCTCTTGCCATACTCCCTTAGGGCTGTGTCCAAGGTAGTCCCTTAACCCTGTAGTCAGTGTCTAACAGAGGTGGAGAACCTACCAGTTCCCTTTAACTGATAGAGGAAGCTGGCAGGATCTTCCTCTGCGAACAATATGTGTTTACTCCATTCCTGACGCTGGCTAGCTCTTTCCTAGTCTCACCAAGTGAGAGAGCCCTGGGTATTCTGTTTTCACCTAGAAAGATGTGTGGCTACGCTAGGTGGCACATCACCTGCAGCCAACAGTCCCCCTTTAAAGAGAAAAAGATGATTGTTTTTTTGTTTTTTAAGGTAGGGTCTCTCTGTGTAGCTCTACCTATCCTGGAACCCAGTAGGTAGCTCAGATTGACCTCGAACTCGCTTCCTGAGTGCTGGGATTTTAGGCATGTGACACCACAGCCTGCTAGCCAGTCCCTTCCAACTTCCTGAGATGGATGCAGCGGCCATTCTTCCTTTCCTTTACTGCCCCTGCCTCTTCTGCGGGACCATGGCTACCTTCGACTGCCCGTTAGTCAGTGGAGAGTGGAGCCTTCCGGTGCCCAGCGCAACAGGATGCCGTCTGTGAAACTTGGTGTGGGGGGATTGGTTTTGCAGAGTCAGCCCTGATCATTCCTAGTCCACTTTGAGGAGAAGGGTCGCATCTCTGGTTCACCTCTGCCTACCCTAGCCCCGCCAATCTTGGGTTATGGCTTCTTCCTAGTTGGGCCAGGTAGAGAGAGCTAAAAGAGGGAGTGGCATTGGGGGTGTGGCTTAGTTGGTAGAGTGCTTGTCTAGTGTGCAGGAAAGTCTGTGTTGGATCACTAGCCTGTAATCCAAACCCTTGGGATGTGGAGGTCAAGGTCGTCCTCAGCTCTGTAGTTTTAGAGCAGTGGGGCCATGTGAGAGGCCCAGTAAGACAGCCTCAGTGTGAGCTGGTGAAGGGCTGGGGCTCGCCATACATCCCTCTTGGGCAGGCGCGCCGCACAGATTTCTCCCTTGCTGTCACTGCAGGTCTTCTTTGGTCACGGTTTGCATGTCTTGGTGGTGGTATCGGGCACACGCCTGTCACTGTGGGCCACCCACCTCACCACTGACACTGTTTACTAGGAGTCTCTTCTCCTTACTCACTGATACAGGTGGCCATGCTCGTTCCAGGCCCAGCTGAGCTTCTGCTCAGGAGCCATAGGTGGGCCTGTGCTGGGTGCTGCTTTCTGGGCCTCTCTCAGGTTTGGGCTTAAGCATGTTTCATCTGTGGTGAATCTGCTGCTGGAGTCACGCAGGTTTGGGCTCAAGCATCTTTCATATGTGGCGAATCTGCTGCTGGAGTCACACCCCTGTGAGCAGAAATGTGACAGTTCAAAGTCCTGGAGGCAGACAGACATGGGGAGAAGGATAATTACCAGGGGCAGGATGCTGCTCCCACCCCAACATATGGTCAGGGTTCTTCTCTGCCGCCTAGGAAGCGCAAAGGCTGGTGCTTAAGGACCAGCAAAAGGTAGAAGTGGCTGGGGGAAAAGACTTCCATGTTCCTCTCATACCTGCTTGTGGCCCCAGGGGAGAGCTGCAGGTGGCTGGCCAGGACGGAGCTCTGCAGCTCTGCGAGGCTGATCTGGGAGGGTCCTTTCACCTCAGTAGAGGAGAAGGTGGCTTTCAGGGCAAGTGTCCTCTGGCTTCCTGGTTGGCGGGCTGGAGAGGTCAGAGTGTTCAGGCAGTGCAGGTGTAAGACAGCTGACATTCCTGGAGACACCCAGGTGGGCTAGCTGAGACCAGCACCCTGGCAAGGGAGCCCCCGGCCTTGGTGCCCTGTTGACTCTTCCTGGAGCCAGCTCACTCTTGGGTAGGGCAGGAGAAGAGGGTGTGGAGCCAGGAGAGAAAGGGCCCTCTGCTGAGGGTTCTGAACCACTGCTTGTGGTCGTCCAGTGGTCTCCGTCCATACTGGCCACCCTCTCCTGCCCCCTCCGGGCGTGAGTCAGATCGAAAGCAGAAGCAGCCAGACACCGTGCCGGGTGAAGCGAGGCAGAACCAACTGTGCTATTTTGGAACCTGGTTAATTCCCCCTCCAGCGCCACCACCTCCTTTTTCTCAGAGCTCCTGTCCTTTCCTGGTCCTCAGCCCTCTGCCTTCCTCAGGGGACAGTCGGGATGGTACCTGGTTTTCCCTGGTTTGCATGGGGATGGTGTTAAAAATTCTCCTGTCGGAACTCCCTTGCTGGCTAAGTAAGAGGGGCTGGCTTCTAGGGGACTAGTCCTTGGGTGGGTGCTGGGGCGGAGTGCCCCCTCCTGGCGGGAACTGGCAAAGGCTAATGACCCTGCCCTGCCCTGCCCTGCCCTGCTTCTTTCACCAACTCTCGGCCAGCTGTCAGCTGTCACTCCCAGGGTGGGAGCTGACTAGAACTTCAGGTGGGAGCCTGTCCCAGAAGTCAATCTCAGAGGGGTGGGGGTGGGGATTTCCAGATCAGAGGGAAGATATTTTAGGGTCACAGGCCTTTTCATAACCTGTGAAATCATTCTCTGAAACGGTCCTAACTGACCCCCATAGTAAGTGGCTTTTTTTTATTAGGAATGGTAGGCCTGTGCAGGGTTCTGGTTTGGGTCCCATACTTTGGGATTTCTGTAGTGTCCACATGACTTAGGTGTCCCAGAAGTCCAGCCTGCAGTGGTGAATGAGGTCAGTGGGATGTAGGATGGGGTGCTGATGGTGGGGGTGCTGGAGGTAAGAGCGGTCACCTGTCCGTGGATAGAGTGGACAGTGGCCTCTCCTGAGTCTGTGTAGTTGGAGGCAGGTATGGTTGCCACTGTCGTGTGTGTGTGTGTGTGTGTGTGTGTGTGTGTGTGTGTGTACTTGGGAAACCATACAGTAAGTACTGAGCATGGGCGCCTGTCAGGGGACCCTGAGGTGACAGTGCCACGTTGCTGTCCCTCGTTCAGCAGCCTGGCCTGATGCCTCTCTGTCTCTTGAGAGTGAGGCTTCATCAAGCAGGTAGCCAGTAAGAACGTGGGTCCTTGTCCATCTTGGGTGAGTGGGAGTGGCATATGCAGATGATAGGGGGGGTGAAAGCATTGTGGAGGCAAGAGAAACTCCTTGGCCTGCTGTGTGCGAGTGTAAGGGGGTGGGGTCTTAGTGCCTGAGGCTCCGTGTATCTGAGTGTCCTCTGTCTCAGAATTATTCTGCCTTTTGGGGAGTGTGTGCTTGTGACAGGGAGTATCTGTGGGTGCAGTGGTCTGTATGAGCGGGTTTCTTCACGCGGTTCTTCCTGACCGAGTCTCAGTACCATCTCAACTGCTCTTCTGCTGTCCCCGAACACTGGGTGTGGGAGCCTTGTGTGCTGGGCCTAGCCATGGATGAAGCAGCCAGCCAGCCACACTCCAGCCTGCATTTGGCTCAAGTTCATAGTGGAGATTATTCCTGTCCTGTGCCCTTGTAGGGGCTGGACCACCCGGGTCTGACCTCCTTCTTGTCACCGTTTTTCACCCTTGAGATCAGATGACCAAATCCCAGACCATTCTTGAACTTACCACATACTTGAGGATGACCTTGAATTCCCATCCTCCTCCCTTCACTTCCCGAGTGCTGGGGTTACAGGCTTGCACCATCACTCCCTTCAGATCCTGTGCTGAGGGACGAGGACATAGCAGGCCCCTAGCTAGAGCTGGACTCCAGCTGGTAGCCAGGCAGGGAGCTGACGCTCTCACAGGCTCACCACCCCTCACCCGCTCCACGGAAGACAGCTTTGTTGCCGTCTATTTACAGATAGGGAAACTGAGGCTCCAAGAGGTTATGTACCTGCCTGCGTACAATCACACGGCTTTGAAGGGAGGGGCCCAGAACTCATGTACACTCCACTGAACCTCAGAACCCAAGTAGATCTCAATACATCCGGGTTCTCATGCAACTGTCGGGGACTGCAGTGTGAGGTGTGGTCCTTGGTGGGAAGGAGGGGTAGAGGGGCACAGTTCTGGAGAGAGAGGGCTGGTGTCCTGCTCCCACCCGCTTCCGTGTGCACGTCTGGGCAGCACATGTGTGTGGCTTCAGAGAGCGATGCTCCATGGCCTGCCTGCTGTGTGATGTCAGGCATGCCTCTGCCCCTCTGTTGCCTCTTCTGTAAAATGGGTGTGTCATGCCCCTGTCACAGGTTGGTGGGGTTGTTTGGAGGAGTCAGCAGTATGTGGCAGCTCAGAATGATGCTTTGTGTGTCATTAGCTCTCAGGGAGAGAAATGATTGACATGGCTGTGTCTGTTCAGGGGTGTTTTCTCCTTTCGGTCCCATGCCTTGTTGATTTGTTTGGTATTACAGGCAGAACCTGGCTGTTGTAGTTAGGGGGCTGTTTCTGAAGCTCTCATACAAAAGTATGAGAAGTAGTGGGGGGCAGCAGAGGCTGGGAGCCAGGCCAGGGGTGCTCTGTGGATCCTTACCAAACTCAGGGAGTATGACAGGGGGACAGTGACCCTGAGGGCTGTTAGTAGCCCAGGAAGATAGAGGGAGGCCTCAATAGAGTTAGGCCTTGGACCCAGAGCCAGAAGTTGCTATGAATTTGACAAGGAGCTTTTCTGGCCCCAAGAAAGGGTTCTAAGAGGCTGGGGTGGGACAGGCAGCTTGGTTCCTAAGACCCTTACAGTTCTGGAGAAGAGCATCTAGAACCTCGGGGAGTGGCAGTGGATTGCAGCCCCGACTCTGTCTGTCGAAGCTCTGCAGTCCTACCCACCATGTATACCAGATCTAGCCTTGAGTGCATCCATGCTGCCTGAATTTTCTCTACGCCAGACCAGGCAGGAAGGAGTCTCTGAGGGGCCCATTAGCTTCATACAGGGAGCCGAGGCCCAGAGAGCAGGGTTCACCTATCCACTGTGCATCTTCCACTTTACGCTGGCCTTGGGTGAGCTGGAGCCTTTGTGACTTGCCATTGTGAACACAGTTGCTTCTCGCTGCAGGGGAGGCACAGGTGGCTGCTTTGGCACAGGGCATTGGTACCTGTGGTCTTGGTTTTGGAGTCTCCCTCATCTTCCCTCAGAGCTGGACTCCCTCACCTCTTGCATCAGGCTCCTGTCCTGTGTTGGGCGTCAGCTCTCTGACTCCTGTGATCGTATTCTGCCTGACACTTTGGTGTCACCCCAGGCATCAATGGCCTGAGAGCCACATTGATAGTCCCCAAGTCCTGGTCTGTGTCTTCTTGGCCGGAAGGCTTTGAGTGACTTGAGTCTGGTGGTTTCTGTGAGAGCCAGAGGGTTGGTGCTCAGGCCTTTATAGGGGCTCTCTGTGGAGTTTACTAAGGGGAGCATTGTGGGTAGGTGGACAGGACTGGGGGTACAAGAGGTAACTGTGGGGAAGTTCTCCTGCTGAAGGTAGTAGTGGCGTCTGCTCTGGGGAGGCTGAGCTGTAGACTTGCCCTGCAGTGTGAGATCAGACAGGCCACTTTCCCCTGAGCTTCAGTTTCCTCTTTTGTTAGAGTTGCTGTTTGTCTCATGAGGTGTCTGTGGGGTGTACACAAGGCCTGATGTGGGCCATGTCTGAGGCTTGACATGTGGGGGCCATGTCTGAGGCTTGACATGTGGGGGCCATGACTAAGGCCTGACATGTGCTGGGGGACTCAGAAGTGTTTGCAGAGCCAGAGGAGAGATCTCTGAACATGTGTGGGGACTCAGAAGTGTTTGCAGAGCCAGAGGAGAGATCTCTGAACATGTGTGGGGACTCAGAAGTGTTTGCAGAGCCAGAGGAGAGATCTCTGAACATGTGTGGGGACTCAGAAGTGTTTGCAGAGCCAGAGGAGAGATCTCTGAACATGTGTGGGGACTCAGAAGTGTTTGCAGAGCCAGAGGAGAGATCTCTGAACATGTGTGCTCTTGTCAAGCACAGCACGAGCTCGGCGCCTTCCTGGGAAGTCTGCTGACTGGATGGACGAATGTGAAACCTGCTCTCGCTGTGAGCTTTCTTCTAGAAAAGCTTGGGAGCCTGATGGGTGACCAGCAAATGAAAGGACACAGCGGATACTTGAGTGGCTGGGAGCCTGAGGTGCAGGGCTGGTCCAGTCCCTTGGTCCACTCAGCCAAGGGGACATGTGGCATGCCAGCTAAGGGACAGGAGAGAGGGAGAGGGAGAGGGAGAGGGAGGATCGGCAGATGCAGGTGAGCAGGCAGAGAGACAGGGTCTGTGTGGAGGCCGAGGCCGAACCAAAAACTTTTCTCACATCGCCTCCCACACTTGCCTCGGCTACACATCCTTTTCCTGCCTCCCCATCTTCCCACTTTCAGTGACTCTCCCTATAAAAGGGGTCCAGCTGGTCTCTGAGGGTCAGGACAGGCGTCTCTATGGTCTGGTATTGCCTTTGAAGCTGTTCCCTGTGTGCCCAGTTGCTCAGGTTGCCCCGGACTCACAGGCTGGGCAGGCAGAAGGTGCCAGCTCCCACCCTTTTCTGTGGGATGGGAGCTGGGGCCTGGGTTGATGAACCTGTGAGAACTGGAGGCCACCACAAGGAAACCATGCTCTGCTCTTAGCCGCCTCCCTTTCCTTCTCTTCCTACCCCATGTCTTATGCTCTGGCCAGGGTTGGAAGCAGTGTGCTGTAAAATCCCAGCTACTCCTGAGGCTGAGCAAGAGGAATCGTGCCCCCAAAGAAGGCTGAGGCTCAATGAGAATGTGGGAGACCCGGGGTTCAATTCCCTGTACCTCAGAAATAAAACAGAAACAGGACTAGAGAGATGGCTCAGAGGAGAAAGTCCTTTCCTACAGTCAAATCCCAAGAACCAGTCTGCATTTCCTGAACTCCTGAAAACGCTAGACTGTGCAGTGTCCTGCCTGTAATTCCAGCACCAGGACTAGGTGGGCACAGGATCTCCGAACCAAGCTGGCTAGCTAGACCAGCCCATAGCTGTGAGCTGAGTTCAACTGAGAGACCTTACCTCAGTGACCAAGTGAAGAGAGGGACCGAGAAAGACCCCTGATGTCAGCCTCTGTCCTGCATACACATGTACATGCCAAGCTCATACACACGCGCACCACACTCATACACACACATATGCACACCTCGTACTTATACACACATCCACACCACACACACATCCACACTACACACTCATACACACACATATGCATACCACACACTCATACACACACCACACACACACACAC
>NC_022028.1:2693007-2713182 GCF_000317375.1 Microtus ochrogaster | reverse complement strand
ACACACACCACACACTCATACACACACACATCCACACTGCACACTCATACACACACATATGCATACCACACACTCATACACACACCACACACACATCCACACCACACACTCATGTGCATACCACACACACATCCACACCACACATTCCATGCACACCGCACACCTGCCCACATACATGTTAGAAGAGAAGAGCAGAGGCAGGCCCCTGGCCACCCCAGTCTCTAGTCCAGCAGTGGACCCCACAGGCTGAGCTCCCTGTGGTCACTCACTGTTCTTGGGATGGGTCAACCTTTCCTATGCTCATGTTTGCTCAGGGCCCATCTTTGGAGTCTCCACATGTCTATTTCTGGACCTGCAGCTGTCACCTGTGAGGGTCAGGTCTGTGCTAAGTGTTCCCACTCAGCTAAGTAATGGCAGGCCACATTCTGCATGACAGCCCCGAGTGGCTTGGAGGCCAGTGACTGTCAGCTTAGATGCCATAGGTTAGCCTGGAGAGGCCTTCAGGGTGGGCCCTTGGGGGGGTCCTCAGGTGCCTGGGGATGCCCTCCGTCTACCTCAGAGTGGGGAGTGCAGGCAGGAGAGGCCCGATGTAGACGTTTATGAGCTACATGGTTCAAGTTTGTGCATTTAAAAATTACATTTACTTGTTCGTTAGGGGGCTCGAGAGTGCCACAGTGCACATGCGGGAGGTCAGAGGGGAGCGTGCATGAGTTGGTCCTGTCCTTCCTGTGTCCTGGGAACTGAACTTGCGCCATCACCTCGGCAAGTGCTGTTACTCACTGGCCTCAAATCTGTACGTTTCCTAGGGTCGATTAGGCATCTATAAATAGAAGAAAGACCCAAAGGCAGCTCTCAACTGCCTGTAACTCCTGTTGCGGAGGATCTGATGGCTCCTTATGGTCTGTCTCCCTAGGCACCTTCATGTACTGATGCACATATGGATGAGCAGGCATACACACACATACATAGAAATAAGAATATGTAAAAGGGTATAAAATATTGGGGCTAGAGAGATGGCTCAGAGGTTATGAGCACTTGTTACTCTTGCAGTGGACCAAAGTTCAGTTCCCAGCATCTACATGGTGGCTCACAACCATCCATGACTCCAGTCCCAGGATGTCTGACCGCTGCAGGCATCAGGCACACATGTGGTACATATACATACGTGCACATCGATTTTTAATTAAATAAATCTTTTAAAAAGTGCACACCACTGATCTCATCCTATTTTGGTACAAGACACATTCCAACCAAATAGTGCACAGATACTTGGGCCTTCCACCCAAACAGTGCACAGATCCAGGTGACGCCAGTGTGCTGTTCTCCAGGGTAGGAGGAAGCTGAGAGTCTTGTCGCTACCCTTCCTGACCTCTGGGAGCTGCTGGCCAGATGCTGGGATTGTAACGTGTTTTGCAGGTGTCTCCAATATTCTAGCCCCGGCCTGCCTGAGAGCCTGGGGAACTGGGAACTGCTCTTCTGCCTCTCTAAGGCCCCTTGCTGTGAACTTCATAATGAACACAAACTTTGGGAAGGAAACCATCTTTCAGAGGCTGCTCTCTGCTTTCCTGGAGCCCTGGTTGCGTGGGGCAAATGGACAGGTACCTGGAAGGCTCCTCTTCCTCAATGGAACAGAGACAAGGGGCTTAGGCTGTGGAGATGGCGATGGCTCAGGTAGTCAGGCACAGTAGCAAGCATCTCTAACCCCAGTGCTAGGGACACTGGAAACGGAGATGGGGGGTTCTGGAGTTCATTGCTCAGCCAGTCTAGCCTATTGGATAGTTCTGGATCAGCGAGAGACTTAGGAGGATAGTTAATGTCCACCTCTGATCTCCACATGCGTGTGCACACACATGCAGGCACGTCTATGTTCACACACACACAAGAAGAAAGTTTATTCAAGGACGTTACCCGTGAGCTCAGATACGATGACAGCGACAGCTTGTGTAGTGGTTTTCCATAACCAGGGTGTACACTGTAGAAAATCTGGTTCCAGCTAACAAAACAAGCCTGATTAGTGGGGAAACTGAGGCAGACATTGAGTCAGGCCCAAGGCTGACACTTGAGCCTTCTGCATTCCCATCCCAAGCCCACAGTTCTTTTTCTATCACAGAAGTGGCCTTGTCTTGGGATATGGGAATTGTGTGGCCATCCGTGCTAGTTTGCCCTCCCCTGCACTTTTGGGACAGGGTTTCAGGGAGCCTAGATTGGCCTTGAACTTCTGATCCTCCTGACCATGCATGCTGAGCAAGTTCTCTGCCCACTGAGCTACAATTCCTGGCCCCTGCATTGTTTCTTCTTGCCACCAGGCCTTTCGGCAGCAGAGGCTGCACAGAGAAGAGAGAACACCCTCCCAACCTAGAACCCTCTCCCCTGACTCCTTCCTTTCCTTCTGGTGTCCATTCCCCTGCCCAGGCACCCAGTCAAGAGGCCTTTGTCTAAGGTCATGGTTTCCTCGGATCGAGCCTGCAGCTCCCACACAGTGGAGGGAAAGAGCACCCTCCCACCACAGAGGCAGGCTGTAGAAAATTACTTAAGCAGGCACCCCAGCTCTGGGCTCACACTTTGCGGTTTCAGCTGCCAGACACGTGTTTTTCTGGGAATGCAGGAAACTGGCCCTGCCCTTTGAAGAAGGGTAACTGTGTCTCTTATGGTTGCCAATTCCAGACTGTTGCTGGACACCTTCCTGGCTCTGGGCTATATGAATGAGATCAGCTGCTGAGCCCTTTGATGGGTATGGTTCTTCTTCAAGGGGACTCCTAAAATCAAAGGTGCCCACCTCAGCCCAAAACAGGATGGGGGGGGTGTGGTTCCCAGTCCAGGGAAATCTGGGTTGCCAGGACTCAACCCTGATAGCAGCTCTGAGGCTTTTATGCCCCCACCTCTCTGTCTGTCTCTGTGATGCAGGGACAAACGCGCACTGTTGAGAATGAACTACAAAATTAAACCAGATTGGAGCTTCAGGGTGACGATGCTCGCTTGTAATCTCAGAAGTTGGGAAGTGGATGCAGGAGGATCAGGAGTTTGAGGTTACCTTTAGCTATATAAGGCCAGCCTGGGCTATAAGACACCCTGTCTCAAAAAACAAAACAAAAACAAACGAACAAAAAAAATTAGGTGGCTGGAGAGATAGCTCGGCAGTAGAGGCATTTGCTGCTCTTTCCAGAGAACCCAAGCTTGGTTCCAGCACCCGCTTCAGCAGCTCACAGCCACTCGGAAATCCAGATCCACCACCCTCTGTCGGTTTCCTTTGACATATGAACACAGGCACGCATGCATGCGCATGCGTACACACCATCTTTAAAACACACACACCCACTGAACACCCGTGCACTTATTGTCCGGAGAAACCAGTCATGATTTTGCGTATTTCATCCCAAGACATCTTCTTGCCCATGTGTCACACACTGTGTGCTGCAGACACAGCACACCATCAGGAGGTGACGGCAGATTTTATATAAAAGTGTGCATTTGTCCCTTTGCATAACCTCGTGCTGTCTGCCCCTAAGCACAGCGGAGGGATGAACCATAGTTTACTGAGCGGCCCTGGTACTGGACACTGAGACTTGATTTTTAGTTTATGTTTTTGATTATTTTGCTTTCATGTCTGTCTGTGTGCCTGGCACTCACGGCAATGAGACGGAAGTATCAGATCCCCCGGACCACGAGTTAAAGACAGCTATGAGTCCATGCATGGGTGCTGGGAGCGAATCCAGGTTCCCCAGGAGAGCAGCCAGTGCTCTGAGCTGCTGCCTCATCCCTCCAGCTACTTTATTGTTTTAGACAGGCTCTTGCTATCTAGCCAAGGCTGGGCTCAAACTTCTACTGTATCTTCCTGTTTTGATTTTGGAGTGCTGGGAGCGCAGGAATGAGTCACCATGCCCATCTTGAGACTGTTGTATTTCTACCTGATGTGTACTGACTGTATGTTTGCATACAAGTGTTTTCCACGTTTAGAATTCCTTCCTTGGCCTAATGAATATCTGTAATAATAATAATAATAATAATAATATAAAAAACACCTTTAGTGTGTGTGTGTGTGTGTGTGTGTGTGTGTGTGCGAGCACGTGCCACAGTGTATAAGTGGAGGCTCAGTGGACAACTTGTGGAAGTCAGTTTTTCCTTGTGGATTCTGGGGATCAAGTTCAGGTCCCCAGGCTTGGTGGCAGGTGCCTTTGTCCTTTGAATCATCTTGCTGACCCCCAGTTGCTCTTGAGTGACATCGTGGACTTGGTGAGGTCTGGAATGTTGGTGAAGGCAAGCTGTTTGCTATTCCTTCTCAGCTGTGCAAGGTTGGCCTCCCTCCCTCAGTGAACTCCAGAAAATGAAAACAATTAGGAGCGAGCAGCTGGACCAGTGCTCATAAACAAGTCAGCCTGTGTCACCAACACCTGCAGCCTCGCAGACCATTCCTGGCCCCCTCCCGCAGAGTGGCCCTTTCTCCCTCCCAGGCAGTCCCCCAAGGCTAACTGCAGCTTGACTTCTCACACAGTAGATGCTTTGTGCCTGCTTTTGAACTTTATATTTGTAGATGGAACTTTGTACATTTTTTGTTGTTGTTGTTGTTGTTATTGTTATTGGTGGTGGTTTTTTGAGGCAGGGTCTCTCTTCGTAGCCCTGACTGCCTTGGAACTGCCTGTGTAGACCAGGCTGGGCTTGAACTCACAGAGATCTGCCAGTCTGTCTCCTCTGCCTCTGCCTTCTGAGTGCTGGGATCAAAGGTATGCGCCACCACACCCAGCCTGGCCTCTATTGCGACACGTCAGTGAGGCCCGCGGCAGTGGAGTGTGGGGTCGGTGTTGAATGGCCACGCACAGCTTTTTGTCAGCGGGGAGGGGAGCCTGGCCAGGAGCTTGCTCTCTAGACCAGGCTGGCCTCAAATTCATAGAGATCTGCCTGCCTCTGCCATGGATTTCGGCTTTGAGATACAACTTTTATTTTATTTGTTTATTATTTATTGAGACAAGGTCTCATGTGTTAGATTCAGATTCTCTATGTAGCCAAAGATGACCTTAAACTTCTCTGTCCCTCACCCCACCTCTGTGTGCTGCAGTCATAGGCAGGTATACCACCTACCGTGCCCAGTTCACACAGTGCTGGGGACCCAACCCAGGGGGTTGTGTGCTAGGGAAGCCTCTACCAACTCAGCTACATCTCCAGGCCCAGTGGTCCAGTTTTTAAAGGTTCTACCAACAAGGCAGACAAATTCCCAAGAAGCCGGGTATGGGTGACAAACACCTCCCAGCATGTGGGAGACTGGGGCAGGAGGATCAGGAGTTTGTAGCCCTTGAACGTTTCTCCCAACACCGCGTTGAGAGGCAGTTCATTTGGTGGAGCATGCTTAGCACACAGGGAGCCCTGAAGTGGATGTCCGGCAGCGCACCAGGCCAGATGTGATAGTGTGCACAGCTGGAATCGTATCATTTGGGACGAGGAAGTAGAAGTGTCAGAAGTTACATGGCGAGTTCAAGAACAGCCTGGGACACATCAGTGCCTCTGCCACTCAGGGCCCCCACTTGTTCTGAGAAGGGCAGAGTTTGGGCCTGGAGAGTGTGACCTTGGGGGTGGGGGCACTGCTTTTCAGAGATGCGTTCAGACATGATCAGGATCAAATGGGGCTCCTTCCCATAGGCCTGTAGAAGCCAGCCAGCCTCGCACGAGTCACACGGGAGGGTACATGCCTCCTAAGTGGGGGGAACCACAGAAACAGGTTCCTCTCCTCCACCCTTCCCCAGAGGTGACCACTTGGAAGAGTTTCAGGTGCCAGGGAGTCCAGAAGAGTATGTTACAAGGAGAGGTGGGAGCGGCTGCCTTCTTCCTCCTGCTGCTTAGAGACTGTGGCTCCAGCCAAGCCATTCCGTCTCCGCGCCTCTGTTTCCTTCCTGTGGATGTCTAAAGGGTAGTCCTCTCCTGGACCAGCCTCCAGCATCCTTCTCCTGCCTAACAGGACTCAGGCTGTCCACTTTATTCTTTCCCCTCCTCCTCTTCTTCGACTTCGTGGTGTATCTTTGCTGTCTTCTTTCCTGGACACAAGACTTTTCCTTGACATCTCTGTCCTCCCATCCTGACTCCCACCCGTCTCCTTAGGAAAAGCTCTCCCAGCTTGTCCACACTCAGATGTGTGGTTAGGGAAGTTCAGACACTAGTGTGGGTGGAAGCGGAGGAGGAGGAGGCAGGGGGCTCACTGGGTCGTGACTAAGCCATCTCGGCTTTGGGCTGAGGCAGTCAGCCGAGGACCTGGGCAAATGACAGCTGGAAGTACCCAGTGGGTCCTGGTGCACAGATGGGGTTGGCAGTACCACGGGAAGAGGCAGGGACTTTCTGGGGCCACTGACCCCTTCCTTTAGGAGGTGGTGGTATCTGTCCTGTGGGTCCCATGTTCCTGGGCTTGCACAGGGGACCCTTTCCAGGCTTTGAGGGACAGGAAGGGAGGGGCACAAACACATGGACTGTCCCTGTCTCCTGGTTCATCCTGGCTAGCCCCCACTGAGGCTGATCAGCATATGGGGTCTCTCCTCCCTAGTTCCCATAAGCTCTTGGCCCTTACCATTCATTCTCCCAAGCTCGGCCAGGGAGGCTAGTTTGGCCGGCAGGAATATGGGGTACAGTAGCTCTGTCCGGGAGGTGCTAGGAATGGGAAAGTGTTTTCTGCCTGCTTCCTCCCTCAGAAGTCACTGGTACCCACCCCCGCTTAGCTAGACTCTCCATCTGTCCGGAGGCTGGAGAGGGGGTTGAATTCCACGTCCATTTCACAGACAGGGAGCTGAGGCTAATGCAGCCAGAGCATGGCCTATTGGGTCTAGCACAGTCCTTGAGGTAGCCAGGCCAACTCTTTGTCAGGGGAACAAGGGACTCCTTCTCCCTAGCCCTCCCTGAGCCGGCTGGCACGGCCAGGCCCCTTGGCCCCCACTGGCCATCTAAAGTCGAATTGTCCATGGAGGGGAGGTTGCTGGCTGCCTAGTGGATGTGCGGGGCTGCATCTGGTCAGAGCCAGGGGTCTGTTGGCAGTGTGGCTAACAGGCTGTGATGTGAAGACAGGGGCACCCCTCTGTAAGAGCTGGAGACGTGCAGTGGGGGCTGCAGCTGGGAGCTGCTACGGAATGGGGGAGGGTGCAGAGTCAGGGCCTGGGTTGTAGGGGGCTGCCCTGCCGACATGGGCTGCTCAGGCCTTCGCTGGGCAGCGAATGGAAGATGGGGGGGAAGGTTGCTGTGTGCTACAGGACAGACAGAATGGTAGGTATCCTCACTCCATTAGGGAGCTGCGGGAGATAGTGGATGGAGTCCTGGTTGGGCATCTGTGACCTGGGCTCCACTTCTGCCCCAGCTCCCCAGAACCTGGGGTGTGTCCTAGCTGTGTCTCACTGCCCGGTGCCTTTGTTTCCCTTCTTCATGAGAAGACCATGGTTTGTGGTTGAGCAAGGACTTCCCAGCATTGCTGATGGAGGCCTTGGATCCCAGTTTGAAAACCCTGGTTAGATTGTGCACCCGCAGACTGCCAGGCAGTACGCAAGCGGCAGAGAGGAAGATGCTGTTTACAGAGGAGGAAACTGAGTGAGGCTTTAGGAGGTTAAGCAGCTTGCCCAAAGTCACACAACAAAGTGAGAACCCGGGCTCTGTGTCCACCTGCTCATGGGAAAGCCCTCTCTCTTGCCAAATCCCTCCCCTCCCTGACTGCCCTCCCAGGGACTCAGGTACCCCAAGCCCTGTGCCTTTCAGTCTGGACTGTCCTTGAGAAGTCACTGGGTTCTGCTTTTTTATTTGTGGCCCAGTGAGAGGAAGAGACTTGCCCAGTCACCTAGTGGCTTAGGGAGAGTGCAGGCCCAGTTTGGGGGCTCATTGGGTTTCACCCTTTCACCTCCCAGCCTAGGTTGGGGGCCTCAGTCACCCTTCCCCACAGTGGGTCAAGCTCCGAGCTCCGAACAGTGAGGAGCCCGAAGCTGCCCCTTCTACATAGGACTAGCCCTGCCTGGGGGCCCTCCTTTCTCACTGAGACTGTGGGATCCAGGAGCCAGGGGACTACGTGTCTAGTGTCTGACTCACGGATCATATCCATTCTCTCCCTTCTCCTCCATTGGTGTCTGCCTCCCACACCAGAGGCTAGAGGCCGAAGGTGCAGCAGTAAACAGATGAAATGTGTGCCCTCAAGGGACTTACATTCCTAGTAAGGGACAGACAGCGAATACAATAACAAACTTAAGCCAAAAAATGCCCCGTCCTAGATGGTGGCATCTGATACCGAGAGGCAAGGCAGGGGGAGGGGATAATGCCATTTTATCACAGTGGTCCCTAAACGGCACCCTAAGCTGACATTTGAGTCTTGGAAGAGGTTAAGACGTGAGCCTTGATGGTATTTGTAGAAAGAATGTTCCAGGTGGAGGGACAGCAAGTGCAAAGGCCCCGAGGTGGAAACACGCCTGGGGTGTTTGAAGGCTAGTTTAGGGGGTGTGGCTGGAGTGGGTAGAACAAGGGGGGGGGAAGCGTGTGGGGGTGGGAGATCTAAGGGGGGCCACGAAGACAGCAGATTTCAGGGGCCTCTGCGGCCATGTCTTAGGCTTTTGCTCTGAGTGAACAGGAGCCACGGGAGAGTTCTGAGCAGAGAGCAGACAGGAACTAGCAGCATGGTGGAACTTCTGGCAGATGGTGGGGGAGGAGCCACGAGCATCTGGAGGCTCCTCAGGCCCTCAGAGAAGGCGTGGCACGGGCTGGGCTAGGGAGGGGCAGGAGAGAGGATGGAGCTGAGGCCAGGTATGAAATGCTCAGGACGGGGATGTGACGGAGGGACCACAGGTGGGCTCCTACCGTCACTCTGGTCTAGGAGTCAGGGGACTTGGGCTCATGGCTCAGCTCGCTCAGTGGCCTTGGGCAAATCCCCTCTGTCAGGACTCAGTTTCTCCTTCTGGGCAGTGGGAGCAACCGTACTTGTGCCAGCCCACGTTTAAAGACTATGAGGAGGAGGATGACTGCTTCACGGACCTGTCTCCTCTCGACTGCAGGGAGCCCGAACCAGCAGCTGCCATGGCGTCACGCATCGGGCTGCGCATGCAGCTCATGCGGGAGCAGGCGCAGCAGGAGGAGCAGCGAGAGCGCATGCAGCAGCAGGCCGTCATGCATTACATGCAGCAGCAGCAACAGCAGCAGCAGCCGCAGCTGGGAGGCCCACCCACCCCAGCCATCAACACCCCGGTCCACTTCCAGTCGCCACCACCTGTGCCTGGGGAGGTGCTGAAGGTAGGGCCTCTGCCCCCACTGATTTCTGTCCTGCTCCATGAGTCCCATCCCCTCTACAGCTGTGCCTTCCCCTTCCCCAGGTGCAGTCCTACCTGGAGAACCCCACCTCCTACCACCTGCAGCAGTCCCAGCACCAGAAGGTGCGGGAGTACCTGTCAGAGACCTACGGGAACAAGTTTGCGGCCCACATCAGCCCAGCCCAAGGCTCCCCGAAGCCCCCACCAGCAGCATCCCCTGGGGTGCGGGCTGGACACGTACTGTCCACCTCAGCAGGCAACAGTGCCCCCAACAGTCCCATGGCCATGTTGCACATCAGCTCCAACCCTGAGAAGGAGGTGAGTGAGGCCTGCCGGCTTGGTGTCTGTCAGCTGTGGCGCTCTGGGAAAGTGGTTTTAGTGGAAGAAGTGGAGCTGTGTCTGCAGGGAGCTCCAGTCTCAGGGGGACACAGTCCTGCCTCTAGGGAGCCCTGTTCTGTGTCTGCAGGGAGCTCCAGTCTCAGGGAGACACAGTCCTGCCTCTAAGGAGCCCTGTTTTGAGGAGAGTTGCCATCTTCTTGTAAGGGGATAGGGCAGACTCAGACGAAAGCCCAGTGCTCTTGTAGCCCTGGATAGGTGTGTCAAGAACTCCCTGGCAAGGGATAGGTCCTGGGGACAAGCCTAAACCAGCCTTAGGCTCAGCCGAAGGCCCTTTCTCTGGTTCATTTCCTCCTCTAGAGGAGCAGGTTGGGTGAGGTGGTGTTGGGGTAGGTGGATGGCTGCCGCTCTTCAGGTAGGTCATCCCCAAATGAACTTTTCTCTCTTCTAGTTTGATGATGTCATTGACAACATTATGCGCCTGGACAATGTGCTGGGCTATATCAATCCTGAGATGCAGATGCCAAACACGGTACTCTTGGGCTGGACTGGGCTGGGCTGGGGGACACACATAGTGGTTCCAGAGCTGGTGTCTGTGGAGGCAAGACTGTGGCAAAGACTCAGGACTCTGAGTAGAATTGAACCAACGAAGACAGGCTGGGTATGGTTAGTCCAGCACTTTGGAGGCAGAGGCAGGTGAATCTCCGGAAGTCCGAGGCCAGGCTGGCTCCATAGTGAGTTCTAGGACAATTGGAGCCACATAAGTGAGGCCTTGCTTCAGAAGAAGAGAAGACAGACATGCCCCAGCCTTGGCCAGTGTGTGTGATGGGGTGGTCTCAGGGAGCTCCCTGAGTGGGTAGAGAAGAGGCTAGGAGAACCTTCCAGAGCTGCAGTGTGTCCAAAGACAGTCAGTCTGTCTTGAGCAGATCATCCCCCTCCTCTTGCTGTGTCCAGGGTTGAAGGTTTGTGTTACTCGGAAGGGCTTGCCTTGTCCCCAACCACAGAACCCTTCCCTCGGTCACTCTTGTCTGTATGACCATTCTGAGGGTCTCACTGACTTAGGTGGGGAGGGAGAGGCCTAGGTAGCAGATGAGGAGCAGGCTTGGATCAAGAGATCTGGACTTTCTGTACCTCCTCCCCCATTTTGACTCCCCTGTCTACTCAGCTGCAAAATGGGGTGATACCTTTTACCCCACAGGGCTACGGGGAGATTAGAAGGGACGAAAAAGAGGGTGGGGCCGGAGAGATGGCTCAGTGGCTGACAGGTGAAACCACTCTTGCACAGCCCACACTTGGGAACTCACCCACGTCGGTGACCTGCAACTCCAGCTCCAGGGATCCCACGCCCTCTGTGGGCTCTGTGGCTGCCGGCACAAACCCGCGTTTGGACACAGACATATACATAAAATTTAAATGCAAAACTGAAATAAAAATAAAAAAGAAGACAAAATAGAGGGTGAGAAGAATTAGTTTCAATCAGGCAAACCTGGAGCCACCTCCTCTCAGGGCTCACCTGACAGAGGCTGGAGCCACCACCTCTCTTGGGGCTCACCTGTGTCGGGGTCCGATGCTAACCCAGACCCTCAATTATTTCTCTTGACCATACCCCAACATAAACTATCTCTCCCTGGACCAGCGTGTTTCTCTGTAGCTTTTGGAGCCTGTCCTGGAACTAGCTCTTGTAGACCAGGATGGCCTCAAACTCACAGAGATCCGCCTGCCTCTGCCTACCAAGTGCTGGGATTAAAGGCATGCGCCACCACCGCCCGGCCACAATTTATATGGCTTTTTCGGGAGGGAGATTCTCAGTGGTCCCTCCTGAAGTCCTGAGTTCACATCCTGAAAAATTATTCCTATTTATTCTCCAGCCTTTATACTAAAACTTAATTTAGGGGAAATACATTAGCATTCTGTCTCCTAGGCAACCAGGTGAATGGCTTCTTGTCTCCTTCTGCCCGTCTGCTCTGTAAACTAGCTGCAGGAGACTTGAATCACCATTTCTACCAGGCATCCTCTAAATTACAAAGAAAGGAACAACAACATCCTGACCCTTTGTTAGGACAGTGACACCTGTCTGTGGGGCTACAGGACCACCTCAGGTGGGGCCTATGGCTTCAGAGCCTGGCTGCCACACCATATAGAAATATGGGCCTACAACCTGCCAGAGACTGGAGCCACCACCTTCCTTGGGGCTCACCTGCCAGAGGCTGGAGCCACCGCCTTTCTTGGGGCTCACCCCTTTGCTCTGGTTGGTCCTTTGGCTTGAGTATTGCCATGCCACTGAGAGAAAGTCCTGGGGGAGGCAGAGTCAGTCTGGTGGCATTGCCAGGGCAAGCAGGAGGGGGAGCCCAGCTCAGACCTGTTGCTCACAGACACCGAGGCCAGGAAACCAGGTTCTCCAGTTAATTATCCCTCTCTGGCTCCTGTTTACACAGTGAATCTCTGGGCCTGTGCTGGCTCTTGCCTGGCTCTGTGGTAGATCTTTTCCAACCCTGCTACATTGCCTTCTGTGCTGCTGCTCTGTTGAATTCCATACTCTCAGAAGAACTCAAACTCCCAAACGAATTGAGCCCCTCCCTGCGGCTTAATCCCTGCATAGGTTAGGTTCCTCTCCAGCCTCCGCCCTGGCCAGGGGCTCCTGAGGGCAGGGCTGCTCTGGGCCACACGTTCCTCAGCACACCGAATCCTGGAGAAGGGGCTCAGGGGTAATTTTAGCACTTCAGGAACAGCTGCTCCTGGCACCATGGGTCCTGGTGAGGACTTACCAAGTCCCCCTCCACTCCTTCCTCTACAGCTACCCCTGTCCAGCAGCCACTTGAATGTGTACAGCGGTGACCCCCAGGTCACAGCCTCCCTGGTAGGTGTCACCAGCAGCTCTTGCCCTGCTGACCTGACCCAGAAGCGAGAGCTAACAGGTACTGCCGTCCTCTCCCCTATACCCTTGGGGCTCCGGAGTCCTTTTTTCTCTCTTCTTCCCACCACCTCTCTCTTTCTCTGGCCTCCAGATGCTGAGAGCCGGGCCCTGGCCAAGGAACGGCAGAAGAAGGACAATCACAACCTGAGTGAGTTCCACCCTTCCCTCATCTTACCCTGCTGAGAAGCCAGAGTCTGCCTCTCTCCCCACCAGCCGCCCTGTACCGTCTCAAACCACCCATCTTTCGGCCGCCTTTCACCAGGCCAGCGATTCTCCACCGGGGGTCACAGGGCCTGATCTGCCACAAGGATATCCTACGTGTCAGATATTTATATTATGATTAGTAACAGTAGCAAAATTACAGTTATAAAGTAGCGATGAAAATAATCTTATTTTCACTTTATTTCAATATGAGGAGTTTGAGAACCACTGCATTAGGTCTTTTTAGGAAAATGGGAGGGACCGCTGGGTGGAATTTTCTTGAATTTTCCAGTTCACTGGATTTCATTCTTCAGGGCCTCGGGCAATAGGAGTGGAAGAGATTGCCCCAGGCAGCTCTCTTGCTAAAACTGACTCCTGACCCTGCCCCCTAATTGTCTAAACTGCACCCTGACCCTCCCCAGCCTCCAACCCCAACCCCAACCTGCATGTCTGTCTGTCTGTCTGTCTGTCTGTCTCTCTCTCTCTCTCTCTCCTATCCCTCCTTCCATTTTCTTTTTTGTTTTTTTGACACAGAGTTTCTCTATGTAACCTGGCTATCCTGGAACTCACTCTGTAGATCAAACTAACCTCATACTCACAGAGATCCCCCTGTCTTTGCCTCCCAAGTGCCGGGATTAAAGCACCATACGAGACTTGAGTCCCTTTTATTCTAAACTAAGACTTTCTATGGGGTGCCTGCCATCTAGGTTGGGGGCTTCTCTTAGGTGGGTTCCCAGTGTTCTAACCATGCACTCTAAAATCTTAATCTGTAGTTGAGAGGAGACGCAGGTTCAACATCAATGACCGCATCAAGGAGCTGGGAATGCTGATCCCCAAGGCCAATGACCTGTGAGCAGGTTTCTGGAGGGAGGGGAAGGGTCTGGGCTGGGCAGAGGCTGCAGACATTATCAGTTCTCAATTGCTAAAGGCAGTGATGGAGGCAGTGTGTTTGAGAAGAGAATATTCCTGCCTCTGCTGGGTCAAGACAGCTTCTGTAGGGGAAGGAGACTTTGGGGTAAAGGGGGGACTTCCTGGAGGACTCATGCTGGGAAAGAGGGTGAAAGACCCTGATGGAGAGGTGAGAGACACAGGGCAGGAGTGAGAGCTGAAGGCGAGAGATGGGCTGGGCAGATTGCTTGGTCCCAAGGATTAGTGAGGAGCTGGACAAATTTCCACAGACAAATCCCCTCTACTCAAGGCTAGGTAGAGGGGTGGAAGCAGCTGGGACTCTGAACCAAGCCTAGTGTTAGGGAGACCTGGCCGGGCCTCTGGGTGCTCACCTCTGACTCCGTGTGGTTGTGGCTGCAGGGATGTGCGCTGGAACAAGGGCACCATTCTCAAGGCATCTGTGGATTACATCCGGAGGATGCAGAAGGACCTGCAGAAATCCCGAGAACTGGAGAACCACTCTCGGCGCCTGGAGATGACCAACAAGCAGCTCTGGCTTCGCATCCAGGTCTGGCCCTGACTTTGGGCTCCTTGGGTGGCTTTCACTGATCTCATCTGGTTCCTGAGTCCTGGGGTGGGACATAAATGCTGCCCATCAATCAGGAAGCTGCGTCAGTCAGGATGTGATACCTCAGTGAAATGAACCCCAGTTCCTTCCGTTCTGTGAGACCCTCATCCTGCAGTCCACACTGGGGACCAGGCAGGTCTATTCTTCTTAAAGTCAGATACTTGTGTTTTGCCCCACTTTTCAAAAAAAAAAAATTTAGCTGGGCGGTGGTGGCACACGCCTTTAATCTCAGCACTCAGGGAGGCAGAGGCGGGCGGATCTCTGTGAGTTCAAGGCCAGCCTGGTCTACAGAGCTAGTTCCAGGACAGACTCCAAAGCTACGGAGAACCCTGTCTAGAAAAAACAAAAACAAAACAAAACAAAATTTATATTCTGAGAGATGGAATTTCTCTTTGTAGAGCAGGCTGCACTGAAGATTATAGTCCTCCTGCCTCAGCTTCCCAAATGCTGGGGTTGCAGGAATAGGCCACCGTCCCTGACTCTGCAGGTGTCTGTGAGGCGCCAGACCTCACCCCTGCTCACATATCCTTGGGCAATGGAAAGTAGACCCTGCACAGGTGGCAATCACCTGGGCAAACTGAGGAGCAGGGTTGAGAGTTGGCACCGCACTGGAGCTGGGACTCTGTTCCTGGCTGTATTGAGGCCCCCAAGGCTGGTCCTCTACAACAGTGGTTCTTACCCTTCCTAAAGCTGCGACCATTAATACAGTTCCCCATGCTGTGGGGACCCCCAGCCACAGAATTATTTTCATTGCTACTTCATAACTGTAATTTTGCTACTGTTATGAATTGTAGTGTAGGGGCTGGAGAGATGGCTCAGAGGATAAGAGCATTGCCTGCTCTTCCAAAGGTCCTGAGTTCAATTCCCAGCAACCACATGGTGGCTCACAACCATCTGTAATGAGTCTGGTGCCCTCCTCTGGCCAGGCATATACATAGACAGACTATTGTATACATAATAAATAAATATTAAAAAAAGATTTATTAAAAAAATAAATAAATAAATGAATTGTAGTGTAAATATTTTTGGAGATAGAAATTTGCCAAAGGGGCTATGAGCCACAGGTTGAGAACCACTGCTCTAAACATAAGCTTATTAGACCAGCTTATTAGACCATAGGGTTTTGTTGGTTTTTTTTAAAGGTTTTTTTTTTTCCCTCTGTGTAGTTTGGAGTCTGTCCTGGAACTAGCTCTTGTAGAGCAGGCTGGCCTCGAACCTGCCTCTGCCTCCTGAGTGCTGGGATTAAATGTGTGTGCCACCACCACCTGCTACCACTGCCCGGGGACCACAGGCATTAACCTTTCTTTTTAAAGATTTATTTTATTTATTGTGTATACAATGTTCTGCCTCCATGTATGCCCGCACGCCAGAGGAGGGCGCCAGATCTCATCACAGATGGTTGTGAGCCACCATGTGGTTGCTGGGAATTGAACTCACGACCTTTGGAAGAGCAGCCAGTGCTCTTAACCACTGAACCATCCTCTCCATTCCCCTGGCTTTAACCATTGATTGTTCCCACCTAAGCACACAGACAATTGAAGTGGAAACTGAACTTTGGACTAAACTTGTCCTTAACACATGCCGTGCCTTTTGGTAATTCCTCTTCCCACCTCACTCAGACAAGTCTATTTCAATTTCAATTCTTGAGAGAAAGCCGACCAAGGTGCTCTGTGTTGGCTCGACAAGCCGCGGACCAGCTGTGACTTGGGAGAGATGCTGTGCTCTTGAGTGTAGCGGGAGGGGCGGGCGAGCGTGGCGGCTCCGGGCAGGGTGGCCTGGTGCTGGCATCACATGTCTCTTACGGCTCCTTCTGCTCCCCACAGGAGCTGGAGATGCAGGCACGGGTCCACGGCCTCCCCACGACATCGCCATCCGGCGTGAACATGGCTGAGCTGGCCCAACAGGTGGTGAAGCAGGAACTACCCAGTGAAGACGGCCCAGGGGAGGCGCTCATGCTGGCGCCTGAGGTTCCCGACCCTGAGCCGATGCCGGCTCTCCCTCCGCAGGCCCCACTGCCCCCAGCCGCCCAGCCACAGTCCCCTTTTCATCACCTGGACTTCAGTCACAGTTTGAGCTTTGGGGGTGGGGGTGATGAGGGGCCCACAGGCTACCATGATCCCCTGGGGACAGAGCATGGCTCCCCGTTCCCCAACCTGTCCAAGAAGGATCTGGACTTAATGCTCCTAGATGACTCCCTGCTACCCCTGGCCTCCGACCCCCTCTTTTCTACCATGTCCCCTGAGGCCTCCAAGGCCAGCAGCCGCCGGAGCAGCTTCAGTATGGAGGAGGGCGATGTTCTGTGACCCTGGCTGCCCCTGTGCCAAGGAGCAGGGGCTGCCTGGGGGCTGGGAGGACCGGGCAGAACCCTCCTATCCCTCAGGCTGCAGTTGGTGTGAAGTAGCCGCCTACCCTGCCTCTCCTTCCCTTTGGTCGGCCCCTGTTTGGACTTAGTGCCTGCCTGGCTGCAGATGGGCTAAGCCCTGCCGCTCGGCTTAGAGCCCCCTCCTCTGGGGGCAGTACTATGAATTGTGATGTGGAAGAACAAGGGTGAGGTGAAAGAATATGAGGAATAAGAAGAAACCCTGGTAGGGGAGCCCCTCTCTCGGAGCCCGGGCCCCTCCATGAAGGACATTTTGGAGAAGGTATAAGAAGTACCTCTGAGGTAGTAGCTGGCCTGGGGGTGCCTAGGCCTGCCTTCCTGGGACTAGATGGCACCCAGCCTGTCCTCCCAGCCTGATACTTCCCCCACAGGTGGGGCACCCACCCCCCTTTGGTGCTAACAGCTCTCCCCTGGCGGTATGAGGGTGGGGTGGCCACAAGAGGAGTCTGGGTTCAGGGTGGAGAGTACCCCCGCCCCCAGACCCCCCACTTTGTGCCTTTAGTAAACACTGTGCTTTGTATTATTTGTTCTGGCTCTGCGGTGCATGCGGCCTCAGCTCACAACACGCGGGAGCCAGCCCAACGGGCCCCATCCAGGATCCAGAATTCAAGTGCGCCTTGCTTGAGTAGCACTGACTCCTAGGGAGGAGAGAGAAACAACTTTTGTAGTGTGAGGCTAGGGGGAATGTGTCTCACTGAAGCCACGAGGTGGCGCTGCAGCCATGCTGGTCCCTCAGCTCCAGCAGTGGTCCGAACAGCTATGCTGTTGGGGATGGGTGGGTCTGCTCCCAGCCGCTTCTCTAGGTGTGTTGCTCTGGCTGGCCCGTCTTCTAGTGGGACCCTCAGCATTCTTCCCCTGTCTGGGTAGCTACAAACCAGCTGGAGATGATTGCCAGGCTGTGTCTTTATGGCTATGGGGAAATGGACCCGCTTGAACTTGTTTTGGAATAGATGGGAGCAGAGGACCCTGGCTGGGAGTCTGCTCCAGCGCTGTGCAGTGGTGGGGTTCTAGGACCCCTTTGCTCCGGATTCTGGGGTGTTAGACCTTTTGCCTGGATGGGCAAGTGAACCTGATGGCCAAGGAGGGCCTTTGTAGATTTTGCTTGGTTCCTCAATTTTCAAGGCTCTTCTGCCGGGGACCAAAATGGATTTCTCTTCAGAGGGTCCCCAAAGGCCAAAGAAGCCTAATTTAAAAAAAAAAATTAAAATCCAGTATGAAAATGACTAAGAGGGTAATTTCCTCTTCGAAGAACAAGAGATCAAATCAACATTCGAGCAATTAACGTGCGGAGAAAGGGCGCCAAACGGTTCGGGTGAGGTGGCACTGGGCTGGCTGAGCTCAAAGATTAATCTCAAGGTCAGTTGGAGCCTTGGATGACCTTGTAGAGCCTGAGTTCACCTGCCTTAACTCCTTCCAGTTCAGGGTCCTTCTCCATTGCCTGGGATCTACCCTCCCTCTGAGACTCCTGGCGTGAACCCTGAACTCTGGCTGCAGTTAACTGGAGCCTGGGATGTGGGTGGGGTCCACAGACTCTGGGGCCAGCACTTCTGGTGGTTGGTGGATCTGGAGTGACGTGGGAAGCTGACTTCTACGTCCTCATATAACCCCTCAAAACCCTAAGCTACCCCTGTCACCGAGGCCCGCAGCTTCCTGGTCTCAGGGCTCCTGCTGCGTGGGCCGTGGGTCAGGATGGCACTTCCAACAGGACCAGGGTGAGAGTGGGGTTCTGTCCACACGGGGGCGCACAGGCTCAGACAGCAATCTGGGGAGTTGGTCTCAGGGCAGAGCGAGGAGCAGTTCACACTGCTTGGCTGGGTGGTTCCCTCCCGCCTGGGGCTGCTGGTGTCCAACGCAGACTCTGTCTCCAGCACTTCACGTCTCCAGAAAATGTTTATCTGAGACTGGGTGGCAAGACCCTCACCTGTGACTGGAAAGGAGTCGGGCTGGGGGTTATGACTGATCCCAGTCAAATAGGGGACTCTTCTTCATCCCTCGATGGAGGGTAACCCTTGGGACATCTGCAAGGGAACGTCTCGTTAAGACTGAGTCCAAAGCGCTGTGAAGAAAGATGGCCGCGCTGACCCTTCCAGAGAGGTAGCCCCTTTCAAGCCTTGGGGGCAAAGTATGGTGGGATGAGGTCCCAGCAGCCATAGCTTCCTTGGGTCCCATGTGAGAGGACCCAAAGGAGGAGCTGGCGGAGCAGAGATGGGGCACATGCATAGCGTCCTGTCCCCTCAGCTCCAGGTCCTAGCCTGTCTGTCCGTCCACACCAGCTCCTCCCTCTTCCCAGGTTGCCAGTTTTGGATTGCCTGACATCTCCAGGGACAGCTGGGATCTCAGAAGGCCCTGCTTGGCATTCCTAGCTCCACCATTCTTTTAAGTGATTCTTCATTTGCTGTTTTGTGACCTTTGACAAGCTGAGGGTGTGAGACCCTCTGTGCAGCACACAGACTCAGTCCTGATTTCAGGAACTCCTGCCCCGCCCACCTCAAACCCTAGCCCCTCCCCTGACCTCTGAGCGCCCTGGCTGGCCATTGGAGCAACTGGAAAGAGCCCCTTTAATGCCCTTCCTGCTCCACTTCCCAGGGCCTCCAGACCCATGGTCCTATGTCCACCCCCTCCTGGTGTCTTCCAGAATCATCTCTTCCTTGCTCTCTCTTTTCTGAGGGGGGCAGTGGAATTTATACAATATTTAAGCAGCCAGAGCCTGGTCCTGGAAGATATTATTAATGTAAAAGGGATGGGCCGCAAATGCTTCTGGACCTGGTTACAATTAGACGGCGATTTTTCTAAAGGTCAATGAATTCAGATAATATCCACAGGGGGGAGAGAAATTTAATACCTTTTTAGTGAATTAATTAATTATAATATTATATCGGCTTGGGGTTCTTTTCCAGAGTGATTAAGGCAGCGATCTGTCTTCTGTGAGCTGGCTGACATGAGGACCCTGTCACGGGCTTGGAGAATGGGGCCCTTCACTCTCCGCACAGGCGGTGGGAGTTGGGGAGGAGGCAGGAAGCGCACGGAGTTGCAGCAGGTGGGATGACTGCGGAGCCCAGTTCTTCCACCTGCACTCCCAAGCCTGCTTCCAGTTCCACCGAGCCTCATCCCACAGTTATACTTGGGGAAACTGAGGCTCGTGGACTGCCAGATCTTGTGTGAGCATGATGGCGGATGACTGCCAGGCAGAACTGACTGGAAACGCCTTCTCCGTCCATCCCCTAAGTCAGACGATCTGGACAAGCAGGCCTCCATCAGGAAAGCTGGGATGTGGCACCTGCTCCTCCTGTCAGGAAACCATTTCCAGGGTGTGGAGTGTGTCTGTGAGCCTGCGGGGCTGCTGAAGAGGAGCTGAGATTCCTGTCCCCGGAAGACCTGAGCACAGACACGTTTGTTCCCATCTTCAGTTACGCAGTCATTCAACAAACCTTCCTGGCACACCGCTTTGTCCCACGGGAGACAGGCTGAAATCGCCATTCTAGAGTCACAGCTGTTCTTGGAGCAATGAGAGTGGGAGCCCTTTGCAGCTAGGGGGCATCCCCGGGCATCTGCTGAGCCCTTTGCAGCTAGGGGGCATCCCCGGGCA
>NC_022028.1:2668933-2692907 GCF_000317375.1 Microtus ochrogaster | reverse complement strand
GAGCCCTTTGCAGCTAGGGGGCATCCCCGGGCATCTGCTGAGCCCTCACTGAGAGCTGACCCTAAGTAGATATCCTTAGAGGGTGAGCGGCAGGCATGTAAGCTGGAGACACGGTGGGGACACAGACATATAAACTGTAAGTGATGAAGGGGCCAGAGTTGACAGCTGTCTCTAGGGACCAGGCTGGCAGGAGTGCTCCCCCTGTAGGAGGAGGAAGGGAGCACTCTAGGTATGGGACACCGTTTGTGCAGTAAGGCCTGAAGGTGCAGGGTCTTACACCAAATGAGTGAGGGTCCCTGCAGATGGGCTGGCAGTCTGAGACCAGGGCATGGCTGCCTCTGCCCACTCCTGTCCCGGATGTGTTGACGGACACTGTTCCGCAAGGCCACAGCATCTGGGTGGAAGGCTGGAAGCAGCAAAGCCTAACAGACCTACACTTCATGGTGAACTCTGACAGCTTGCTGCACTAGGAGCCTGTACCTCAGTTTCCCCATCTGTGATGGAGATCTATAACTTCTCGGGCTGCTGTAAGGACTTAAAGGGGATTGAGGAGGAGCTAAACACTGCTTTTAACTCTCCTGGCATCCTGGGGGTATATGGTCACTGCCCCCCACCCCTACTTCATTTCAAGGGGGCGCCAGTGGAAGCTCAGGTTAGGGGTGTTCTTTGTTGGGGGATAGACTTTTCCTTGGCTCTGCTCTTTCTTCTGCCTGCTCCTGTCGCTCTCCCTCAATGCCTCCTTGGCCTGGCTCCCCCCAACCCCTCCCCCACTGGCTCACTCCGTGTGCGGCAGGCCAGGGAGGGCCTTCCCATTGTACTATCTTTGGGCCCTAAATTAAAATTGATGACATCTTGGAATGAGCAGTGAGGGTAATTTTGCTTCAGAGCCGGGATGCTAATGAGGCCCCTTAATGGTGCAAATGCTGAGCTGACGGGTCGTGTGTCACACGCAGCAGCTAGGGGGGGTAATGGCCGCAGTAAGTGCTGGTAATTACACCCTGTCTTGCTGTATTTTGGCAGGCTTGGTGGGAGAGCAGAGGCTCAATCACCGCTGGCGGGGACACCCCCACCTACCATGGGACTGACAGCCAGGGATACCCCCTGGGCCCAGCCAGGCCCCCTCAACTCCAGACCCACCTAGAATGAGGGTCTTGGGGCTACAGCCTCCAACACGCATGTAATGCAACCCAGAGTCTCACCACAGGGCACCACTCAGCCTTGTACATTCATCTCATGCCTGCGCATGCTCCCTGTGTGCCCTGCACATGGTTCCGTGTCCATGCACCGCTCCCTATGAACACAAGAAGTCCTGTGTAGAGGCACATGGAACCCCATGCAGAATTGCCCTCTCAGACAGCGAGCATGCATTGAGCACCTACTGCGTTTTCATTAGGAGCCCTCGCCCTCCCAACTAACTGCCTCTCCCCATGTCTCTCTCTCTCTCCTCTCCCTCTCTCTCTTTTACACAACCTATTTATTTATTGATTATTTTATTTTTTTTAAATATTTATTTATTATGTATACACTATTCTGTCTGTGTGTATACCTGCAGGCCACAAGAGGGCACCAGACCTCATTACAGATGGCTGTGAGCCACCAGGAGGTTGCTGGGAATTGAACTCAGGACCTTTGAAAGAGCAGGCGAAACTCTTAACCTCTGAGCCATCTCTCCAGCCCCTAATTTATTTTATTTTCTTCCTGTGTTTTGCCTGTATGTGTATCTGCTCTATGTGTATCTTGTGCGCGATAAGGCCAGAAGGGGGCATTGGATCCCCTGGGACAGGAGTTACAGATGGTTGTGACTGCCATGTGGGTGCTGGGAGCTGACCCCTGGTTTTGTGGAAGAGCAGCCAGTACCCTTAACCACTGATTCATCTCAGGTTCCTCAAGTGCTACATTAAAAATGTTAGTTTTGTGTATATGTGTATGTGTTTATGTGTCCATATGTGAGTGGGTTGTCTGCAGAGTTCAAGAGAGGGTGCTGAGCCCCTGGAGCTGGAGTGACAGGTGCCTGAGAGTGACCAGATGTGGTGCTGGGAACTGAACTCAGGCCCTCTACAAGAATAGTCGCTACTCTTTTGTTATTGTTGTTGCTTTTGCTTTTCTCTCTGTGTAACTCTGTCCTGGAACTCTCTTTGTAGACCAGGCTGACCTTAAACTCACAGAGATCCACCTGCCTCTGCTTCCCAAGTGCTGGGATCAAAGGTGTGCACCACCACCCCCATATCCCCACTCCCCACCCCAGCGAATAGTACAATACTCTTAATGGCAGAACCAGCTCTCCAGCCCTGATGCAGAGTCTAATGTAGCCCCGGCTACAGCCCCACCCCAGCCCTCACCTTTCTAATGCCACCAGCACTTAGAGGACTGGGATATGCCCTCCAACAACCCCCTGCAGGAAGCACACCAGGTGCACAGACATGCACACACTGAATACTTGCTCACACTTCCCATGTGGGGTGTGAGCTCCCCACACTGCTGCATGCACACACCATGTACAGGTGTGAGCGTGCACCACAGCGCTGGCAAAAACCCCAAGAGTGCTTGCCAGTTGGGAGCTGGCGAGATGGCTCTGCAGCTAAGAACACTTGTTAGTTACAGGGGGCCAAGGGGTTACTCCGTTTCCAGGGATCAGATGTCCTCTTCTGACCTTGGTTGGCACCAGGCTCACATCCACTGCACTTACATAGACGCAGGCAAAACACACACACGCATAAAGCAAAATAAGTAGATTCTTCTGTGCCAGGTGGTGGGGCACATCTTTAATCCCAGCACTTGGGAGGCAGAAGCAGGTGAATCTCTGAGTTCAAGGTCAGTCTGGTCTACAAGAGCTAGTTCTAGGACAGGTACCAAAACTATGGAGAAACCCAGTCTCAAAAAAACCAGAGAGAGAGAGAGAGAGAGAGAGAGAGAGAGAGAGAGAGAGAGAGAGAGAGAGAGATTTGTTTTGTTTTAGGTAAGGAAGAAAAGAGCCCTGCTGAGAAGATGAGAAGCCCTACGAAGCCCACCGGCTCTTGTCCTGTGGGTATCCTGCACCTATCAGTCACCTGATTATAATCAGAGTTAAAAGCATGGAGGTGGTCTGATTGCCGGGTTCTCTTTCTAAATTCATCGAAATGTGCTGTTCCTCAGCCTCTGCCTCCGTTTCCTTATCTGTAAGATGGGGATGCTAAGGGTCCTGCAGACATGGCTGGATGTGTTTATGGGTGCAAGCACATGTTGTCTGACACAACCCCAATAAGTGTGTGGGGAGGTTGTGACCTGGCAAAGAATGCTCTTCAGGATGGCACAGGCACTGAGGAGCATGCAGTGGAGGCTGGGGTGGTCAGGGAGGGCCTCAAGGAAGAGAGAGGCTTTGAATTATAGCCAGCTTGTCTGTGCACCAGCAGCCTCCCCTGTTACTTGGCTGGGACCTGGCCCAGTGGATGGTCACAATGGAGCAACAGGTGACAACCTAGAGTGTCTGGGAGAAGAAAGATGTAGGGCCACCCACCTATGTGCAGGGCCAATGGTATTCCTGCTCATAGTCCTCATTCTTACAGTATGACCAGAGCAACCTTGAACTCTGTTGGTACACCCAAAAATCTAAACAGGCCTAGAGAGGGTCACATACCTGGTGACATCTTGGAGAAATATCCCAGATAACACTCACAGTTCATAGTGAAGGGAGTCAGGACAGGAACTCAAGCAGGGTGGACACCTGAGGCAAGAGCTGGAGCAGAGGCCACAGAGGGTGCTGCCTCATACTGGCTGTTCCTCATACACTGCTCGGCTAATTCTCCTTCCTTCCTTCCTTCCTTCCTTCCTTCCTTCCTTCCTTCCTTCCTTCCTTCTTTCTTTCTTTCTTCTTTTCTTTTTCCTTTTGAGACTGGGTCCTGGCTGACTGACTTGCTCGGAAAACCCACTACATAGACCAGGCTGGCCTTGAACTCACAGAGAGCCACCTGTCTATGCTTCCCAAGTGCTAGGATTAAAGGGGTGATCCGCACACCCAGTTGAAATCTTGTACAATCCAGGACAACCTGCCCAGGAATGGCACCACCACTCCTGGGAGATAAAGGCAGGAAGATCAGAAGCACAAGCCCATTCTTGGTTATATATTGATTCTAAGTCCATCCTAATAGACATGAAATCTTGTCTCTTAAAAAAAAAGTCAAGGGGGCTGGAGAGATGGCTCAGTAGTTAAGAGCACTGACTACTCTTCCAAAGGTCCTGAGTTCAATGCCTGGTAACCACATGGTGGCTCATAACCATCTGTAATGAGGTCTGGTGCCCTCTTCTGGCCTGGCAGACATACACACAGACAGAGTATTGTATATATAATAAATAATTTTTTTAAAAAAGTCAAAAGAGGGACTTGGGATGTGGCTCAGTTGCACGCGTGAGGTCATGAAGTCCTAGGTTCAATCCCCAGCACCAAATCAACTGGGAGTGGTGGACCACACCTGTGATATTAGTGTTTGGGAGGTGGGGGGAGGAGCATCAGGAGTTCAAGGTTATCCTTGGCTACAGAAGGCCTTAAGGTCTCATAAGCAAAATCTGTCTCGTAAGCAAAAATGATAAAAAAAAAAAAAAAAACCCTCCTGGTTGTCCATCTCCACCCTCAGCTGGGAGGCATGTATATTTGCATTATTGTTAGGAGCCTGGATCCAGGGAGTGTGACATTCCCAGAGATTCTCTGGGGTAGGACTAGGCTGGGGTGGGCTACTGCCTTCAGTGGGCAGAGGACCTGAGAAAAGGGAGGGGGAAGGGCTGCTTTCTAATGAACATTAGTGTCTGCTGCGCCTCTAACCATGTGGTTCATGTAATTAAGAAGTCAATTAGTGCTGTGTCAGTTCAGGTTTAATTAGCCCCCTCTTCAGAGAAGCCTAGAAGACCCTCATGCTAGAAGCTTCTGGAATGAAACATGTGGGAGTAGCATGATGGGTGCAAGGAAGGACAGTGGGGGGTGGGAGAGGGAGAGCCCTGCTTTCTCGTGGTGGGCGCAAGGAAGGACAATGGGGTGGGGGTGGGGAGAGCCCTCGCTTTCTCGTGGTGGGCACAAGGAAGGACAGCAGGGTGGGGATGGGGAGAGCCCTGCTTGCTCTTGTGACACTTCCAGTCCTGGGATCAGAGACTTTTGTTCAGGCCTTCCTTCATGACCTTGGCCATGGAGACACTGGGGTCATCTGAGGCTCTCCCCCCTCCAGCATTTGTTATGATACTCTGCTAAGCGGCCATGGGAAATCGAAATTTAAAAAATGTAAGTTACTACATCCCTTCCTCTAGTTTCACCATGGAACCTACAATCCAAGCCCTAGTCTCTAAGCTTGCTTTATGGTAACCTCTGCGTATTTTTCTGTAGTTAGCGAGGAAATGGGTACCCAGAGAGCTTGACTAACTCACTCAAAGTCTCACATCCAGTTAAATGGGGGACCTAGATGGTGGGACCCCAAGACCTGCCGCGACTGTGGAAGTAAAGCCTGGTTCCCACAAGGGAGCCTTGCTGCTTCTCTGTGATGAAGGTGGCCCTTCTCTCATTCAGGTCTCTCAGAAAATCATCTCCTCAGTCAGAGAAGACTCAGGCCCCTGTGGAGAGCAGCCCATCTCCAGTGAGCTGGGTTACCACTGTGGCCTGTCTCCACCTGAGATGGGAACTCTGTATGCTGGACACTTTCCTGCTTGGTTCCCAGGGCCTGGTGCCTGCTGTCTGCTCTAATGGTGTCTGTGGAGTGAAAGACAGACACACCCGTGGGCATTTGGAGCCCTGGCAAGATGGCTCAGAGCATTGGCTACTCTTCTAGAGGACCTGGGTTCCATTTCCAGCAACCACATGACAGCTCACAACTGTCTGTAGCTCCAGTTTCGGGGGTGGCTAGACTCCCTCTTCTGGCCTCCTCAGGAACCAGGCATGAGCAGTGTGATATACAGACACACATGTAGGCGAACACTTGGGTGTGTGTGTATGTGTGTGTGTGTAAAACAAAATTTAAAAAATGGGCACCTCAGGTGCTGGGTGCAACGAAGATAACAGACAAAATTGGTTTCTAGCTCGTTTTGAGACAGGATCTCATATTTTCTATTTTCTAGGCTGATGCCAAACTGGCTATGTAGGCAAGGGTAACCTCAACTTCCTCTTTGCATGTGTGTGGCACAGGGAGGGGCTGGGAGGTGGGTGCTTATGGGTGTTCCCATGTGTGGGGTGGGCATGTGTGGATTGCGTGTGTGCACTGTGGAGACCCGAAGGTGGAGGCAGGGGTCTTTAGAGCTCCTCACTGTCCTGCCATCTCTCAGTCAAACACCCACGCCTCTCTGCCACACCGTGCCCAGCTTTTAGGTGCACTCTTGGATCTTGGGCTCCAAACTCTGATCTGAGGCTTGTTTGACAAGCCTTTATCCAGTGAGTCATTTCAGCCTCACCTCTAAGTGCGGGAATCACAGACAGGGGCCACCACACCTGCTGTAGTGGGGCTGGAATTGAAGGGAGTCTCCTGCAGCCTGGGCAAGCGCTTTCCAACTGTACCCCGCTCCACAGCCCTTCTGTCTCTTCCTTCTGGCTCCAGCTTTAATGCTTCCTTTCCTCCTCCTCCTCCTCCTCCTCCTTCTCTTCCTCCTCCTTTTCTTCCTCCTCCTTCTTCTTTTTCTTGGTTTTTTGAGACAGGGTTTCTCTGTGCAGCCCTGGCTGTCCTTGAACTAGCTCTGTAGACCAGGCTGGTCTTGAACTCACAAAGATTCACCTGTCTCTGCCTCTTGAGTGGTGAGACTAAAGGTGTGCACCACCACGACCCGACTTAATGATGCCTCTCATCAGGACACCCACCACACCTCCCTGTTACTCAACCCACACCCAGTGTTTGGGTACAAAGCGAACCTGATTGTTCTCTTGCTGGCAGGAGGCAGAGGCACCATGATGGATGGTGAGGTCTCCAGCTTGAACAAAGAAGGCATCTAGGAAGTATGTGTCTCACACTGCGGCTTTTCCTTTCCTTGCTCAGTCTCCAGGCAGGAGCAGAACATTTTATCTCACCAACACAGAACCCTATAACCACCAGCAATCATGGCTATCACCTTCCGTCTCTGCACACCAGTGGGCACACAGTGTCTGCATCCGGAGTCCCAGGAGTGGCTTGTGATGTGTGTAATTCACAGGACTCTGGTCTTCCCTGCCTGAGCTCCTCCCTCTGTTCCATCCTCCCTACTCCGTGGTGGATGCTAGCCAACCAGAGTTTGAAGTCCATTGCAGATGGTATCTGCTGGATGAGACAAAGATAAAACACGGGACATTTGGCTTCATCTGCTCCCACACCGTTTTGCCTTCTTTGTCTATTAGGAACCATTTGTGGTCGCCCAAGTCCTGGAGGCCTGGCCTGGTTCTGCAGCCCCTCAGTTCTTAGTGTGGCCAGGAGTGACACTTTTCTTAGCTAGCTGACTGCCCTGTGCTCACCAGGTGAAGCCCACACACCCCCAGGTTGAGGGCGGGGTACTTTTCAGTCTCTCAAAGCCTCAGTGTTGACTGTCTCCACAGCCTGACCTGACTCCCTCACCTGTTCTTTGCCCCGCCTCCAGCCCCACCTCCTGCCCCGCCTCCTGCCCCCCCCCAGACTCCTGCTCCTCCTGCTCCACCTTCCAAGAGCTGAAATTGCAGGTGTACACCACAACACCCCAGTTTCCGAAGTGCTGGGGTTGAACCCACAGCTTCCAGAATGCTGGACAAACACTCTTCCTGCTGAGCTACATCCCAGCCCTGTGGTTTTTCCTCTCAACTTCAAATTTCCTGAGCCAAACATCAGCCATCTTGGGTGCAGTCAACAATCATTTCTGGGCACTTTCTGGACACAGGCCGAGGTCTCCACCCAGAGCTGCCGAAGTGAATGGCAAGCCCACGTCCTGTGGTCCGTTTCCTAAATGGCCCCAGAGTAATCAGCTGAGGGCTAGGGTTCCTAGGAGTGGGTTCCAGCGACCAAGGGCCTCTGCCCTCCTCCCTCCCCAACTCCCCCCACTCCTGGTCTCATAGCAGGAAGGTCCCCCCTGGGAGGGAGACAGAGAGATTTGGCTTGAGGGAGAGGAGATGAAGTGGAGAATAGATATAATTGTTCCCATTTGATAACTTTTTCTAATTAGGGACCAATTATATCTGGTACCTAGCTGGGGTCCTGGTAGACTCTCTGGTTCGCTAGGTAATTACTGGCCAGTAATCCCGGAGGTGGGAAGCGAGGGAAGAGCTGTGTTACCACAACATTTTGGTTTGTTCTGCCTGGCTCTGTGTGTGTGTGTGTGTGTGTGTGTGTGCGCGCATGCGCACACGGGAGGGATGGAATGACACAAGGACAGAATGATTTTGTCCAAAGAGCAGACAGGCACTCTAGTAGTACCCAGGCAGTTCTACTTTCTAGATCGGAGTGGCCATTTCTCCGTAGCCATCAACCGATACCTTGAGGGTGGTGTGGGGACATCTGGAGTTGTGCCTCTTTAGTGCCCGCATGCTCACCGAGTTTTCAGTGAGAGAGTCTCTTCATTTGGAAGCTTTTCTAGGAGGTGCACTTGCACACATGCACACGTGTGTGCATAGCAGCACAGATATTCCATAAGTGTATCATATCCCTATGTTATTGGTAAGAAAACTGAGATGCTAAGTGATGTGAAATGTAAGAGTTTACTATAGTTATATAGATTGTGATTGAAGGGACTGGAGAGATGGCTGCGTGGTTAGGAGCACTTGCTGCTTTTGCAGAGGACCAGAGTTCAGTTTCCAGCACTCACAACCATTTGTAGCTCAATTTCCAGATATGCTGCCCTCTTCTGACTTCTTTGGGTACTGCAACCTGTGTCCACGTGCACAGACACACAAATGTAGGCAAAAGACACACACGGAATAAAAATATTTTTAAAAAATGTACTTGAAGACTTTTAAAAAAGATTTGTTTATTTTTATTTCATGTGTGAGTGTTTCCTGCCTGTGGAGAGCTGAGAAAATGGCCAACATAACCTCCCATCCTGAGAAGCCTCCTGCTGCCCTGCCCTCCTGCCATGATAAACCTTATCCCTTAGACTGCGAACCAAAACAAACCTCCTGCCCTTGGGTTCATCTTATCAGGTGTGTGGTACCAGCAACAGGAAAAAAAATGATCAATACATTTATATATTCACCAGGCAAATATTTTATCATATATGTGATTTGCAGCCATTTTATACCAGCTTATGCTCCCCTCTCTCCAAGATTAGAACCCACAGCCTCATCCCAGGGAGGCAGCCACTCTACTACCTCACCCTTTGGGGATTTTTGGAGTAAGATCAAGCTGAGGTTTGCTAGCTATCTAATATAACCTACTTGGTGAGCTCCAGGCCAGCTGGAGACACTGTCTCAATAGCAGCGTGAGGAGGGTTGCTGGGGATTAGAGATACTTGCAGAGCAAGCACAAGGCCCCAGGTTCAGTTCTGAGCTCTGAGAAAGAAAAAGGGAACACCACTAACAAGGTGGGTGGTACCTGAGGGTGCCCTTTTACCCCACATGCTTGGGAGTGCATGTGCGCACACACCGGGAAGTTCAGAGATAGTGTGGTTTCAGGGCAGACAGGAATTGGGAGACTTTCACTGCTGCTGAGGCACGGTCTGGTTCTACAGCCTTGCTCAAAGTCGGTGTGTACAATAGGCTGACCATCAAATCCTCAGTGATCCTGCTGCTCTGTCTCACCTCCCAGGGCTGCCGCACCATGGCCAGCTGCAGCTGTCTCTTCTCCCCACCCTGGCCTCCTCAGGGATTGTCTTGCTTTGCTAGCCAGGGCTTCTTCATGGGGCAGGAGCTTGCCTGGCATGTGCGAGGGCCTGGATTTGATGAACAGAGCAAGACAAAAGTTAGCATGGAGGTCAAATGTGGATGTCAGACAAGTACTGAGGGCGGAAAAGAGGCGGTCTCTGTCACGTGTTCCTGGAGCTTCCGCAGATAGCCCTTCTGCTTTCCTAAACCAATCACTAGCACATGCCTGGAGACTGTACTGGCTGACTTAGATCAATCACGATTCCTGCCCTGGAGCTGGGGCCTGCTCTCTGAATAAAACTCATGGTTCCCTGGCAGAGTCAAGTAAATTAGAAGTCTATTCCTGAAACAAAATGGGGTGGGGGTGGGAAGTGGCTCAGCACCCAAGAGCACTTTCTGCTCTTGTGGAGGACCTGGGTTCAGTTCCCAGCACTGATTCCAAGGGATACAATACCCTCTTATGGTCTCTGAGGCCACTAAGCATGCATGTGCCGCACAAACATGCATTCAGGCAAAACACCCACACAAATGAAAACACACACACACACACACACACACACACAGACATACCGCCACCCTGCACACAAAGAATGAAGGCTGATACAGCCATTCTCCATTTCTTTTTCTTTCTACTCTCCCTCTGCTCCCTCCTCTTTACCCCCTTCTCCTCTTCCTTCCTCCCCCTCATTCTGCTCCTTCTCCTCTCTCTATCCCCAATCTTCCCACTTTCTCTGTTCTAGGATTGAACTTGAGGTCTCATGCACACTAGGCAAGCACTCTACCCCTGAGCCACACTCCCAGCTCAGTTTTTTCCATTGTAGAAATTTTGGCAGCGTGCACGGCCACCCAGAAGGAAGCTCGCGCTCCCAGCCTCTGGTGCAGCAGATTGTGACTGGTGGCAACATTCTGGCCAATGGGAAGCTGCAGATGTTCCGGTAGCTCTCGGGAATCTTCTTTAAGGAACTTTGCCATAAGCCTTGGCTCTTATTTTTGTCTTCTCTCCATTTGCTGTCTGGAATGTGGGTGTCACTGTCCCGGACCACGAGAACAAGAATCATGGCAGGGTGTGAGTGGGAAGGGGCCTGGGGCTGTGAGATCTCAGGAACAGGTTCCCGTTTCTGCTCTGGAGCAGTCTCTGAACTGACTAACATGGGGGGGGGGGGAATGCACCAGAGCAGACACGTCTCCATGAATGCAGCATCGTCAGTGACAGGTGGCAAGCTCCAAGTTCACAGAAAGCCTACCTCAGCACCTGGCTTGGGCTCTCAGGGCAGGGCACGTTCTGGGCTTTATGAAACAATGTAACAGCGTGAGATGTGCTCAGGACCACTGGGAACCAGGCTCACAGGGGTACCCATTGGAGATGTTATTTAGAAAAGGTTGCTGGGCTGGGTGATACAAGCCAGTGGCTCCGGCTACTTGGGAGGCTGATACAAGAGAATTACAACCTTAAACTCTGCAAATCAAGTTCAAGACTAGTCTAGACAACTTAGAGAGTCCTGCCTCAAAATAACAGGCGTAAAAAGGGCTGGGGACATGGCTCAGTGGCAGAGCATTTGCTTAGCATTCTTGATGTCCTGACTTTGATAAAGAGAACAAACAAAATGTTAACGGGCTCTCCAGGTTGATTTCCTCATTGGTAAAGGAAGGCAGGAATTCCAGGGGTGCTGAGCACTGACAGACGTTCCAGGGACTCAGAGGATGGTGCAGCCTGATCTCTAGTACATATGGTGCTCAGCTTCCAAGATGCCCCCCACTGATTCTACCTTTCCAGGTTCATGTATTCACACCTTTTGATGTCTTTCAACTTGAGTAGGCCTGACTCAGACACCCAGGTCATTTGGACTCCCTTTGGATGAAATGGATCATTTGCTCTGGAGCAAGCTGACCACAGTGAGTGAGTCCTCTTAAACATCCCTGTGGCACGCCATGTGTGAGGGTGCCCGCCTTTAATCCCAGCACTCAGGGGAGGCAGAGGCAGGCAGATCCCTGAGTTGGAGGCCAGTCTAGCTTACAAAGTGAGTTCCAGGACAGCCAGGGCTACTAAGAAAAACCTTGTCTCAAAACCAAACAGCAACAGCAAAAACAAATTAAAAAAGAACCCACCCACCACCAACAACAAAAATCCCTGTAGCAAGATGGCCCAAGGGTCTGAGGTCTCTCGCTACTAATTAGCACAGACTTCTGGCCTTGGGAGTGGGCCACGGTGGAAACATGCCCTCTGGTCCCATCAAGATGACAGAGGCCATAGTTCTAGTTAATGTTATCACCACCACTACCACCACCACCACCACCATCATCACCACCATCATCATCATCACTGATCTTCCAGTGGTGGGCTGAATAAAAACAGCCACTGCAGGCTCTTATTCCTGAATACTTGGTTCCCCAGTTGGTGAAACTGGGAAGGATTAAGAAGTTATAGCCTTGCTGAGGAGGTGTGTCACTGGGGGTGGACTTTGAAGTTTCAAAAGCCCGAGCCATTTCCAGTTAGCTCTCCCTGCCTGTGGCTGTGGGTCAAGATCTAAGCTCCAGCACCATGTCTGCCTATCTCCTGCCAAGCTCCCCACCATGATAGTCTGAAATGCTTTTATAAATTGCCTTGGTTGTGGTACCTTATAATAGTCCTAGGTAAGTAACGAATCATCATTTGAGACAGGGTCTCTGAGAGCTCAGGCTCGTCTAGAACTTACTTTGTAGCCCACGATGACCTTGAATTTCTAATCCTCCTGCCTCTACCTCCCAAGTGGTGATATGATTGGTGTATGATACTATACATAGTTTAGGCAGTGCTGTAGATCAAACCAACAGCTTCAGGAATGCTAGGCAAGTATTCCATCAATTTAGCCACATCCCCAGAACCCCAGGCTGCCATCTTGATTGAATCTTCTTGAGAGACCCTGAGCCAGACTCACACCATTCCAGCGTATGCAAATGCCAGTGTCACATTCTTGTGTGAAGCCATGACTGTTCGTTATGGTTCAAAGCTGTTGGTCTGGACTTATTTGTTACACAGCAATGGTAAAAGGCAGCTGAAGTCCACCAGCTATGAGTTCTTTCTTCTTTCTGGAAAGACTTTTCTTCACAGTGCCACCCCTGCCCACCCCCTGCCGCCCCTGTCATGTGATCCCATGTAGTAGGAGCTGTGGGTTGCATTCTGCCACCCAGCTCCTGCCACCGGCTAGCTTTACCCAAAATAACAACACACAAATTGTATTCTTTTAAACACTGCTTGGCCCATTAGCTCTAGCCCTTACTGGCTAATTCTGATATCCTGATCAACCCATTTCTAATAAACTGTGTAGCACCGGTCTTACCGGGAAAGATTCAGCATGTCTGACCTGGCGGCTTGCTTCATCGCGTGCGTCTGCCCGGGAGAGGGGAGCATGGTCTCTGCTCCAGAGAGCAGAGCTGTCGAGTCTGAGCTCACTTCCTCTTCCTCCCAGCATTCTGTTCTGTTTACTACACCCACCTATGTTTTAACCTATGAGGCCAAGCAGTTTCTTTATTATAATTAACCAATGACCTTCCTCCATCAATCCCATGTCCCAGAAATGCAACAGGAAGATATAGGAGGCAGCTGCCTGTTCATACTACTTAGAAGGCTCCGCGTTTTCTGCAGAAAAGTGGGAGCCCAGAGACCAGCCTATCCCCAGAGGCATCCCCACCCTGTCTCAACTGTCATAGAGGTACCATGCAGAAGAAGACAGGACAGGGCTGAGGATGTGTTTCAGGTGATAGATGGATGGGAAGGAAGGAAAAAGAAAAGAAAGGAAATGAGGATGTGTTTTGAGAGAATATCACCCATGGTCTCCGGCATTTGGACACTTCATCCCTAGCTGGTAATGCTGGACATCCAGCAGGTGTGCCATTGTTGGCACAGTATGTCCCCTGAGGGTTTAAAGACTCCCGCCGTCCCCAGATGCTTTCTGCTCTGTGTCTGTGGTCCAAGATGTGAGCTCTCAGCATCCTCTGCAGCCACCATGCCTGGCATGTGCTGCCATGCTTCCTTGACATGACAGACTCTAATCTCTTCGGAGTCATCAGCGAAAATAAACTCTTCTCATCTGCTTTGACCAAGGTGTTTTACGTGGCAACATAAAGTGTCTAAGAGAAAACCCCCAAGCATTTGCCAGCTTCCCAGAAGTACCACACGTCCCTCTTCCCAGAAGTACCACACGTCCCTCTTCCCAGAAGTACCACACGTCCCTCTTCCAGTCCTTCTGCCCCTTAGGGCAGCAATGGGTGACAGCGATTCTGACTTTAACACCAGGGATGAAAGTCCCGTGCTCAGCTATGTGTGAGCAGAAGCCCATAGCACACCCTGGTCCTTTACCGCAGCTCCGTTTTGTGAGCTTTCTCTGTGATCGGATCCTGTCTCTTTCCGGCTGGATAGAATTCAACGCTCTGGTCTGCATGTCTCCTCTGCTAGCAGGAGACAGTCAGGCTTTCCACCGGGGGACTTTGGTGAATAGTGATATGTGCTTTGTGTGAGTCCAGGGTGCTTTGTACGCCACTAGCTGATACGGCATGCGAATGTCCACTTGGTAGCTTTTGCCCAAGCAGATGTCCCAGGGGCAACATACAATGGGCAGGGGGGCTCAGGTGTATGCCACCCTCACGAGGGGGAAGCTACCTCAAACTGAAGATCGGACAGCTATCTCTGAGGGAAGAGGCTGAGAGCGGACGCGTTGGAGAAGCAGGACCACCTCGGGGATCACCACGGTCCTTCTCGGTCAAGGAGAAAATACAGATTAAACCACACCGCCAGTGGCACGCACTTTTAATCCCCAGCACCCATGAGGCAGAGGCAGGTGGATCTCGGTGAATTCAAGCCCAGAGAGTTCTAGGACAATCAGGACTGCACAGAGATGCCCTGTCTTGGAAAAAAAAAAAAGCAACAAAAACTCAAGGAAATAAAAACAAGCAAACAAAAAACCCCACACGTTTCTGCTGTTTGCCAACTATTACCTACAAAAGGCTTTGGGCCCTCTGCTGTCCTTAGCTTCTGGGCTGGGGTGTTGTAAAGGGACTGTGAGGGCCGTGCAGTGAGGGAGGAGGCAGGGGAGGCCATGGCTTCAGCACCTCAGGTTGGTGAGCTGAGAACCACTGGTCCTAGAAGGGAAAGGGACATGGGGGCAACTGGTATCTGAGGTCCCAAGGACAAGGATGAAGAGGACAAGAAGGCAAATCCTCCATCAATCTGACCATGGAGAACATTATTATTGTTATTATGAAGTATCCCAAGGCTGATGCTCACGCTGGCCTGGTCAGGGGAGGGGAGGCCCTAATGGTCCCATAAATCCAGGCCATAAAGAGTAATGGGGGGAGACAAATGAGATAATTAGAAATAAATCTCGCCGAGGTGTCTACTCATCAGCGTCTCTAGAACTGGCCAATCTTCCAAGCCATTAGCCAGGGCCTCTAATTAATGCTAAGCTGCCCAGTTCTGTGGAAGCTCCATGTTTGGGAGGGACCCAGGCTGCCCTGACATCCCACTATGGGTGACCTTGGGAGGAGCCTAGGGCCAGGTCCCCACAGCACTGTCCCCTCTGGGTGCCCAGGATCTTTCTCAAGCACTTCCATCTCCTTTCTTTCTTTTTAAAATCACATTTTATTTGTTTGTCTTGTATCTTTGCCTGCTGAGCCATCTGCCAGCCCTGCTTCCTTTTCTTCAGCTCACCCCATACCTTCGTCTTCTCTACGTCCTGGTATTTCTTTCTCATCAGATGCCCCGGTCCCTGTGGTTAAGCATGGTAGTCTTAGTCAGAAGGCATCGTGGGGTCGCCTGGGATAACACTCCGCTCTCTGTCAGCACCAGGACAACCCATGCCCCAGAGCTGTCTGGGACCAGGGGAGCTGCACTTGGGGTGTTGGCTCCTGGGACCCTGTTCATCCTCTCTCTCCTAGAGCTGGGAGGTCCTCCTATCTGTCTGCCCCTTGCTCTAACCTCTGCCTGTTGGAGCCTGAGAGGGAGCCACCATCTCCACCAAACCACGGATGTTGAAGGCATGTGTCCTTGCTGAGCTGTGTTTTACTGTTGGAAGTTTTGAGGCCAGCAACCCCACCAAGCATATCTCCTGCACCCCCAGAGTGGCTCCCACTGTTTTGTTTTCATTTCCCAGCCTGCCTTCTCAGGAGCCCCAAAGTACACTTCTCTATTCTACATGGCTCTGGAGGGATAGCCATGTAACGCACCTTCCCAGGGCCCAGAAATGTCATGTGTAGTCGGCCTAGCCAATCACAACACAGCCCTAAATCTGTAGCATAAACTGAGTGAATTAGTCTTTTACTTGTCTTTAATCTAGGACTTCTCAGGGGTGCAAACTGAGGCTGTGGCGGGCAGCTAGTGTATGAGCGTCCCCAACACACGCCCAGCCCCTGCACCGCTGCAGTAAGGAGGATGCGATCCCCCTAAAAGCAGGTTTCGAGGTGGTCGGGACTGTGAGATGAGAGGCAGGCGGAGGCAGGGTTGGGAAGGGGCGCCAAAGCCAATGAGGTCCTGTGTCATGGGTGTCACCCCAGACTGTGATCTTCCTCTCCCTGGAAAGGCCAGAGCTCAGCAAGTGACGAGCTCTACCACCTCCTCTGTCCCCAGAGCTGTGCTGTGGCTGTGTTGCTTTCCCAGCTACAGTGGAGTCCCACTGTCCCCCACCTGCACAGCGATAGGGGTGAGCAGCAGCCCTGATGACCTCAGGGGCCACGCCAATCCCACTACTCTTTGGCAGAGGCCCAGAACACGACTGACTGCAAACAAGTATGGCTGTTCAAGTGCCTCCTCTAACAGCTCCGGAGCCAGGGGTGGTATCTGAAACACTAAGTGCCCAGCTTTGGGTCCATGAACAGAAAGCGCCCGTTAATATGAGGGAGGCTGAGGGCACGGGCAAGCATCCTGCCTCACACAGCCTCTGCCAACGCATGCACAGCACCTCTTAGATCAGAGCATGTGCAGCCCCTCTTAGACCAGAGCATGTGCAGCCCCTCTTAGACCAGAGCATGCGCAGCACCTCTTAGACCAGAGCATGAGGTCCCAGAATGCTTCAGGCCAGGGTCAGCTTGACTTGGGCTCCTCTTCTTATCTTCTACCTCGGTGTGGACAGCTCAGGAGTGACAGGATCTCACAAGAAATGTCCTGACAAGGGTGACCAGGGTAGTGCTCCAAAGATCAGAGAGAAGCAGAGGCAGGCGCTTCCTGACTCCGGCCTTCAGATCTCCAGAGTCCCTCAAGCTCCAGTGTGTGCACAATGGATATCAAGGCCAGGGTGGGAGTGGGGGGCTTGTTCTGTGACCCATAGCAAAGCCAGCTGAGAACTGTCACCCACTCTGTCCAGCTGAAAGTGAAGGTAGGTGCCGTCAGAGGAGTGTGGGAGAGAAGGGTGCCCAGCTAGGGCTTTCCTGGGATGCTGGCTGGTGCAAATGGGGAGAGAACAGCTCTAGATGAATGCCCTTGGCTTCTTGGGAAAGGTGGATGGTGGGGAAGCAGGGTAGGCATGGGAATGCAGGGTGAACGATGACCTCAGCACAGTTCTGGAATGCAGGATGGGGGTCACCATGTGACTCTGTGTGTGTGTTGGGGGTATACCATGAAGGTGTGTGTGTGAGTAAGGATGTATGTATATGAAGGAAAATACACATGGAATGGATGCTGATAAAGGTGTTTGTGTGGGGCTGGAGGGATGGCTCAGAGGTTAGGAGCATTGCCTGCTCTTCCAAAGGTCCTGAGTTCAATTCCCAGCAACCACATGGTGGCTCACAACCATCTGTAATGGGGTCTGGTGCCCTCTTCTGGCCTGCAGGCATACACACAGACAGAATATTGTATACATAATGAATAACTAAATATTTAAAAAAAACAAAAAAAAAGGTGTATGTGTGTCAAGGGGTGTCACCTTGAAGGTGTGTGTGTGTGTGTGTGGTGCGCACGCGCACATGTGTTTAGAAGGGCCTGTGTGTGAATGAGTTTGCACATGAATGGAAGTTCCTGTAGAGATGTGTGTGTGTTAAGTAAAGGGTGTGCACACGAAAGTGTGTGTGCATGTGTGTGTACACACATGCCTGAAGAAATGTGCATAGAGAAATGAGTATGCACATGAAGTTGAGTGTGTGTGTGCGTGTGTGTGTGTGCGCGTGTGTGTGCTGAGCCTGGCTAGATCTTTCCTGTGTCCTGCCTGCCCCCACCCTGCTCAACTCTTGGGATTCAGCCACTATCCTAAAGAAAACAGCCTGGAGCCTGCAACAGGAAGTCAATGTTTGGACTGCAGAGGTGCCTCTTCCTGCCACCGCCAGCAGTCTATGAGCAGAGAGGGAGGCCAGCCGGGCTTCCTGCCCACCTGGGCTGATGCTGAATTGGTCAGGAGCCCTGCATCCTTTATCCTGGATTTTCTGACCACCTCCCAACCCCCAGACTGAGGGAGCTATGAGGCTGCCACCCCACAAGTCTCCTCCCATGAAAGCATTCAGGACAGCGGAGATGGGGACAACCTGAGGACGTGTGAATGGGGGCTGTCGACATTCACAGAGGCCCACTGGGGGCCCTGCCTGTGCCACAGCCACTCATGTGCCCAGGGATGCACTTGCAGACTGTCTGAGGCATGCTTCCACTGTGCTGCTGGCTTGTAACCTGTCTCTGCCTCCGGAGTGTGGGATCACAGGCACCATTACACCCACCTTTCATTTTCTGGAACCTTCTTCAGAGGGAGTACAGTTATGTAAATGGGTGTGTCCATGGCTGCTGAGAATGGACAAGAATAAAACCAAGTCACCCGTCCACTGGCACTCAGTGGCTCTGCCTCGCTTACTGAGGTCACTGAGAGGATCAAACTGCGTTCACATTTTTTGTGGTTGTTGTTTAAAACAACAACAAAAGAAACTGCATGTGGCACACACTTTAATCCCAGTGTGGCGAGGCAGAGGCAGGCGGACCTCTGTGAGTTCAAGGCCAGCCTGGTCTACGGAGTGAACTCCAGGCCAGCCAGGGCTACAGAGAAAGACCCCGTCTCAAACAAACAAACAAACAAACAAACAAACAAACAAACAAACAAACAGAGCATATAAGATCCAGATTGGACTCTTGAACCTTGGACATGCACAATAACTAAATAAAAATTGTAAACAAATGAATATAGACAAATTAATAACACCAGGGGCCTTGCACTTTCTCTTAGCACTATGATGACTCCAGGCTGGTCCTGTCTTTTCCTAAATTTCCAGCGTGGTGTTAGAATCCAGAAAGCAGGCAAAGTAAGGTCTGCGGCCTGGGCCTGTTGGGCAGGAGTCCCCTTAGGGCCTGTCACAACCTTCTGCTATGAAGGGAAGCCCACGGCCGCTCCATAATATTTCTGGAGAGAGTCTGGGGTGCCTATGGCCCTTCTGAGTGTCCTTCCCTCCAGCCATTGAGATGGAAGCAGCACCCACACATACCTGAGTGTCTCCTCAGCCACGTCTCTTCCCCGGACCCCCAGGTCCCTGTCATGTGGCCTGATCCTGATTGCTGTGGGCCTTTGTACCCCAGTGCAGGGATACCCAGGTCTGTCTCTGATGGCCATATTCTACTTTTTGCCTGAATGGGTCACTGGACCCATGACCTCCAAGGTCCCTGTGGTCCTGACAAAGGCTTCCTTCTCTTCCAGTCTCTGACACCTGGGGAATAGGACTTGAGCCAGGGAATATGTCTCTTGCTCAGGCCACATCTGCCCCCAATCCCCAGAGTCCCAGCTTCAAGTCAGGGTGAGGCCTGGGGTCACCCCTTCCAAGGCACCCTTCAGCAGTTGACACAGGATCAGCCTGAGCCTTGGAGCAGCTCCATCAGGAAGCTTGGAGAAGCTGCCCCCAGCAGGAGTTAATTAATCAAAGCTGGACGCATCTGTTGTTAATTACACCGTGCCAAGGTTAACTCTTCCCTTGCTGGACCTGTCAGTTGGCGGGCATTGGGAAGAGCGGTGAGGACCTGACCTATCCTCCTTGTGGAAAGTGAAGTCATGAGCCAAGGAGAATGGTGTGTGCTATAGGGTCTGTGTGTGCTAGCACGCGTGTGTGCCACAGGGCAATCTCAGGGCCAGCTCTCGCCTCCTCTCTCATTGGAAACAGTTTCTTGTTCCCAGAGATTCTCTCGGCCTCCATCTTGATGAGGGAGTTCTGGGATGGCAGACACAGGTTTCTAGAGCCATCTTTTATGTGGACTCTGGGGACTCAAAGCCAATTTCTCATGTTTTTGTGGTAGCGTTTTGCCTATGAGCCCATCCGAGACCGCATATAAGGTCCTGGCAGGGAGTATTGCTTATGAGCCCATCCGAGACCGCATATAAGGTCCTGGCAGGGAGTATTGCTTCTCAGCAGTTATGCCCTTACATTTTGTCACAGGTCCCAAGGAAAGTGGAGACGGAACAGACAAACATCTTTATTTACAGCAACGAATAGCACAGACCCTCCCTCTGCCCACCCCGGCTTCCAGTTTTACTATGCCCTGTCCCACCCAACCCCATCCCAAGCCCCACCCTCTTGGGTCACTGTACGGGTCAGGCTCCTATAAGAGCCCAGCAAATGAGCTGGGGAGGAGGGTAGGGGCTGACACAGGCTGGGCAGGTGTCTTTTCACATTTTCTGTCTTCCAAGCTGGGGTAGCCGAGGGAGGCGGACACCTGGAGCAGAGGTAGAGAAGGACATAGGCCTCCCATTCCTGCCCCTCCCCTGCCGTTCACAGTGTTCGGAGTCCTGGCAGCTAACTGGTCCTGTCTTACCAGGTTCTAGACGCCACGTTCCCGGTCACCCACCGAGGAGAGCCGGCTTGTCAGTAACGGACCTGTTTCGCGGCTGAGATGGCTCCTCTGGCCATCCCACCTTCTCACATTTGGGCTGGGATTCTGAGGGGGCCCTGGGGTCAGGGGAGGTGTCAAGCTTCGTGTGGCAGCTCTGGGGCTACTCTGTGGCATCAGGACGAGAAGCAGAGTCCACAGCACTCCATGCAGATCTCCAGGCAGTCTGCCGACTCGCAGCAGGCATCCACAATGCCACAGTCCAGATCGCAGGGCAGGTCGCAGTCGGCGCACTCGCCGGAGCCGCAGCAGCAGCAGCAGAGGCAGGAGTCCTCGGAGCTGCAGGAACCGCACGTGGCGCAGTCCAGGACGATGTTGCAGAGTGTCAGGAACTCACAGAACAGACAGGACAGGATGCAGTGGACGCAGCAGTCTGTGGGCGGGGCAGGCGAGTCAGAGACAGGAGCAGGGGAGCCCCCATCACAACAGTCCAGTTTCACCTAGTGTCTGTAGCCCCCATCGCCCCGAAAAGCAAATGGAGCTAGTGGGGGGATACCCAGTTTCTTTATAGGCACAGGAGGTGAGTAAACCAGAGTGGAACTGAAGGGAGCACAGCCAGTCTGCATTGGGAGTCCTTTTTTTTTGGGGGGGGGGGGGGTGTTTCGAGACAGGATTTCTTTATAGCTTTGGAGCCTGTCCTAGAACTCACTCTGTAGACCAGGCTGGCCTTGAACTCACAGAGATCCACCTGTCTCTGCTTCCCGAATGCTGGGATTAAAAGTGTGCACCACCACCACTCTGAATCTCTGCCTTAACTGTGCTCTGATTATGTATTTAACCAAGTGGGTGAAGAGGTGTCCCAGGAACCAGTATAAGTGCTGTGTATGAAGGACACTCGCCTAAACCTACTGTAACAACTCTATGATGTGGGCTGTAATTAGCCCCATTCTACAGATGAAGAAACTGAGGCACAGAGATTAGCCATTTAAAGATGTAGCCAAAGGGTTGGGATTTGGCTCAGTTAATAGAGTGGTTGCCTAGCATGCAGGAGGCCCTAGGTTCAATCCACAGCACTGTAGAAACTGTGTGCATATGCAATTCCAGTGTTTGGGATACAGAAGCAGGAGGATCAGCAGTTCAAGATCATCCTCAGATACTTGGTGAGTTGGAGGTCACTCTGAGCTACATGAAACCCTGTCTCAAAAATGAAACAAATAAACAACAATATACTACTTTGTCTTTGGTTACACCTCACCAATCTGTTGTGTGTCCCAGAGCCAGGACAAAAACCAAACAAACAAAAACAAACAACAAGAACTAAAAACAGAGGCTGCGTCAGATCCTGCCGTGCTCAGAGCTACCACAGACACCCTCAAGGGGGAGAAGCTGAGGTTCCAGGTGGGCCTCAGGCCTGGTGAGCTGTCTCTCCTGATTGCACCTTCTCCTCTGCTCTGTCCGTGCTGATCTTCTGCTGAAACTCAGGCGAAACACGGCAGAGTGGTACCTCTCTCTGCCTGGAACAGTCTCACTCCTTTCTTTCCCTACTTCTCCAAATGCCATCTCCAGCAGGCTCCCCTGGAGGAGCAGAACTCTCCAGAACTCTCCTTACCCTGGCACACCCCACTCACCGCCCTCCTGCATTCTTCTGACTTCCTAGCTCTGTCGTGGGCCACTGCACAACAGGCTTTACGTAGATGGTCACCTCACCCTTGCCAGGTGGTGGTGGTTTGAAAGAAAATGACCCCTGAATGGAGCGGCACTGTTAGGAGGTGTGGCCTTCTTGGAGGAAGTGTGTCACTGTGGGGTGGGCTTTGGGGTCTCTTGTTCAAGCTTCCTTCAGTGGGGCTCAGTCTACTTTCCGTTACCTGCAAGACTAGCACTCTTGACTCTCACACCACATCTGCCTGCTCGCAGCCATGCTCCCCTTCGTGATCATAATGGACTGAACCTCTGAAACTGTCAGCGAGCCCCCCTCAATTAAATGTTTTCTTTATAAGCACTGTCGTGGTCATGGTGTCTCCTTCCAGCAATAGTAAACCCTAAGTAGATACAGCTGCTGCCAGGGCAGTCACCTTGGTCTGTTATGGTCACAGATGTGTCCCAGTCCGCAGAATGTTTCTCTCCTAAGGGCACGCACACGGTCCTGTCTGTGTGTACAAACTGTAGTCGTGCGCGGCTGTAATCCCAGCTCACTGTAATCCCAGCTGGCACAGGCAAGAGGATCAGGAGTTCAAGGTCATCGTCGGCCACAGAGAATCGGAGGCCAGCTTGGACCACACAAAGTGAACACAGTAGGCCCTTATTTGACTGGTGGGCTGAGCCCTCACTGCAGAGTGCTGGACAGTAAGCCCTCCTGAGGGCCAGGCCAGGGGAACCAGAGCTGCACTTCGCTGACTAACACTGTCCAGCACCCTGTGTGGCAGCCCTGTCTTCTATGCCCCAAATGGATCCAGTAGTTCTCTTCAACTCCAGATGTGTTAAATCTGCTGTATTCAAGACCCTCCGTCCATCTCAACCGTCCCCGTGTGTCAGTAGGTCATCTTTGCGTCCCTCAACATAGTTGGCATAGTTGATAAAAACCCTCCCAGAGTCTCTGCCTCCTGGAGTCTCAGTCAACCTGCCAAATGCCAAACACACCTACAGATTACTTCTGAGTTCCCTACCTCGGCCTCTGTGCTGGTGTGGCTGTTTCCACGCTAATACAGCCTCTGTAGTGGGCTTGTCACATGGATAACGACCCCACGTGTGCCCTATCCACAAGAGCCCAAAGAGGGTGTGGGCTAGGTACCTAGCATGTAGCAGGTGCCCAGAATGCACAGCTGTTAATATTATTTATTTTCTTGCACCCCTGGGAGTTGAACCCAGGGCCCTGAGCGTGCTAGACAAGTGCTCTACCACCTAGACACTTCTCTCCATCCTCCCCAGGGTAAGTCAGCTAAGCGAATGACTGCCTGTCATAAATACTTTGGGCAGAATCTGCCCCAAGGGGTGAGAAGGTTTCAGAATGCCTTACTTAACAAATTCAGGAATGGTGGGGTGGGCAGGGCCCTCCCTAGAAAGATGGCTCAGTGGTTTAGAGCATTTGCAGTTCTTGCAGAGGGCTTGGGTTTGATTCCATCCAGTTCAGTTCTTATAGCTTCTACATGATGGCGCTCAACCATTTGTAATTCCAGTTCCAGGGCTTGGACAGCCTCTCCGGCCTCTGAGGGCACCAGGCACACACATGGTGCACACACACATGTACAGGCAAAACTCTCATACAAAAAAAAAAATAAATACATCTTTCTTTTCTTTTTTGGTTTTTCAAGACAGAGTTTCTCTGTAGCTTTGGAGCCTGTCTTGGAACTAGCTCTTGTAGACCAGGCTGGCCTCGAACTCACAGAGATCTGCCTATCTCTGCCTCCTCCCAAGTTAAAATAAATAAATCTTTTTTTTTTTTTTTTTTGGTTTTTCGAGACAGGGTTTCTCTGTGGTTTTGGAGTCTGTCCTGG